>NW_027496559.1:0-176038 GCF_021521415.1 Bidens hawaiensis | reverse complement strand
AAAAAGTGTTTTGACAATGATATTCAGAGAGAAAGATTTTCATATTCATTGATTTTTGTATATTTTTACAATGAAGAATGCCTTTTATTTATAGTGTGACACCCGGTAAATTCCCAATCCCTTAAACTAAGTAATCAACCTAATAATTAGGTGATTGTAAATATTATGCGCGCCATGTTAGTCAGCGCGTGCATTTGTTATGTGCGCCCTGCGCGAGCGCGCCATGTTAGTCAGCGCGTGCATTTGTTATGTGCAACCTGCGCAAGCGCACCATGTTAAGAAACCAGCGTGAGCATATGTTATATGCGCCATGCGCGAATGTTTTGGCTTTATGTTTTCATGTAACTTAACGTTATGTTGTCTATGGGTTGACCATACCGCATGATGCTAAGGCGGGTGCATCCTACATCGTTATGCGCGTGCGGAAGGGAAACTAACCTCCCCGCATGGCGGGAACATTGAGAGCTAGTTTGTCTGAAGCTCCAAGATGGAATTGACTTCAACACGACTGATCACTATGTTGAAATACCAAGACCACCTGGAGAATCTACAAATGAAACTCAATATCCCAACTGCGAGAAGGTTACGCAACTACCCGCAGCAAAGAAATGTCCTTCACGCAGAAAGCTATGCGCACAAAGTGATGCGCACAGAACACTTAGTCTATTCTCCAGACATAAGGAGATACTCCCGCCCAAAAGGAAACAGTAGCGTGTTTCAGAGATTTTTCCACTTTTTACTGTACACTGACAAAAGTACCCGAAAAAGCACACTGTAACATGAAAAGTCAACTGTCAGCCACCCTATTCTCACCAACCCCAGACCTGCATGTCCTGTCCAAATCAAATCAAGATCTTTTGTCCACTCCTCCACTTTTAAGTAAACAATAAACAATAATAATTTCCATACTTTATCATCATTACACCTAGATATGAAAAGATTTCATCCCCTAAAGCAAGGGATTGTGTTCCCTTGAGTTTGCCTATAAATATGTAACCTAATTATCACCCAAAACACACTTCAAAGAACTGCAAACTTGCACTAATCATCTCCCAAGCATCCGTTGTTTCCAGCTCCGATCCTGTTACTAGGTAAGCCGAGAATATAACCTTGAGACCTACTATCCAACCCTTATATTCTCCTATTTCTTGATCTTAAATATATATACTTGTTATTTAATCGTATTCTAGACCTTCGATTCCGAGGCCAACACCAAGAAAACCCGAATCTCGATTAATCCCTTAACAAGAACCACAGGTGAGTCTCACAGCCCCTATTTTCACTGTTTTCACTATTTTTAAACTGTTTTCGGGGCGAGGGACACGTACTTAAATAATGTTTTTATCATGGTATACTTACAAGCTATGCAAGCGATTATGTGTTTAAGTTATGTTTCATGATGAGTAATGCAAACGGTTATCTAAGGTTTTCGATGTATGTGCGCTAGAACTCGAGTAAGTGATCACTTTACCATTGGAACTCTAAGGGTAGGGACTGCTGGTTTGATCCACCCACTCGTAGGGGTCGCACCTCTTTGCATGGACGAGTGCCTAGTATGGTCATGGGGCAGTACTATGGGTTTGAGCCCGCTCGTAGGGGTCGCGCCTCTTTGCATGGACGAGCGCCTTGTTTTCCGGCACAACGTCCGCGCGTAACCCGCGGGACGGTATTATTATTTTAGCTCGTAGTGGCAGCGCCACTTTGCATGGACGAGCGCCTTGTTTTCCGGCACAACGTCCGCAGCGTAACCCGCGGGACGGTATTATTATTTTAGCTCGTAGTGGCAGCGCCACTTTGCATGGACGAGCACATGTTCCTGAAACGTTCGCAGCGTAACCCGCGGGACGGTATTACTTATTTTAGCTCGTAGTGGCAGCGCCACTTTGCATAGACGAGCACAGTTCCCAGAAATGTTCGCGCGTAACCCGCGGGACGATTTTATCAGAATATGTTGATATAACTATGTTTTACCAAGCATGTGTTTTAATGATGCTATCAGAATTATGTTTCAGAATGATTTGTATCAAGATTATGATGCAATACGATTTATCAAGTTACTAAGACTTGTGAACTCACTCAGTTTATACTGATTCAAATGTTTTTACGTGTCTTTCAGGAGATAACTAGGTAGCGCATGGAGTCACACTTAGAGCACCTCACGCTGAACATCTAAACTAGCTTTTTGGAAGATTTTAGTTCTATCCCTTCGATGCGCGTGGTTGTTCCCGCCGCGCATGGGGATATGGCGTGGAAATCTTCAATAATTTTTATACTTGGATGTTTTTATAATTTTTAAACAATGTAATGTATTTGTATTAAACTTTTCATGCGCAATGAAAATCCTACTTTGAATGTTTGCAATGGCCCGTGCTTAAGTATCAATTCCCACTCGCGCGCGCCCGGCTGTTTCCGCCGCTCAGGGCCGGGTGTGACAGATTGGTATCAGAGCACTGGTTATAGCGAACTAGGAAAAGAAGTTTTAACCTAGACTATAACCGTTGGGGAATCGCATGAAATATTTTTCAAAGAAAATATTTTCAAAAGAAACTATACACACACTTAGGAACACGGGTCACACTGTCTAGTAAATAATGATAACATTATGTGCTCAGAGTACATGCGCTAAGTCTGATATTTTCGCTCTTTTAAAGCGAGAATGCCTCCAACTAAAGCCAAAGGAATTACCATGACACCCGAGGAACTCGCGGAAATAATCGCGCAAGCGATTGCGACACATGAGGCCAGCAAGGCCGAATCAAGTCAGGGTCGTCAGAATGAGACCCCAGAACCCGAATCATGAGCCTTGGACAAAGGATGCTCCTATAAGACATTCATGGCCTGTAAGCCTTGGCCATTCAAGGGAACCGAAGGGGCCATTGGGCTCTACAACTGGATTGACAAGATGGAGACAGTTCTCTCCATTAGCGGATGTAGTGAGAACCAGAAGGTCCTTTACGCGACCTGTATGTTCCAAGAGGCAGCTTCGTCTTGGTGGAAGCTTCAAACGAAAACATTGGGGCGAGAAGTTGCTCTCCACAAGACCTGGGAGGAACTGAAGGAGATGATGATGAGGAAGTTCTGCTCTCGCGCAGAAATCCAGAGTCTACAACAGGAATTCTGGAACCACACCATGGTAGGAACGGATATCGACGCCTACAACAACCGGTTCAACGAACTTTGCCAGTTGGTGCCAGACATGGCAAACACGGAGGAAAAGAAGATCGAGAGGTATATTTTTGGGTTACCTCCTGTTGTTAGGGTTCCGCTCAACGCCGCAGCGCCTCCAACCTTTGATGAGGCGGTAGCGCGGGCCATTACCCTTACAAGGGATACGATCCGTGCGGGTATGTTGACTACGCGCGGAATCGAGCAGCGAACCTCTGATCCCAAGAGGAAATGGAACTCTCACCACCGAGGGTCCGACACCAAGCAGCCACCGTTCAAGAAGCAGGAAAGCGCAAGGGTTTACGCGATTCAGGCCGCGGAGCCACCACGAAAAGGATACAGCGGGCCTCGCCCATGGTGCAACAAATGCAAGTACCACCACGAGGGTGAATGCGCAAGAATCGAATGTGCCAAATGTGGCAGACCAGGGCACAAGACGTTGAATTGCCGTGTCAGAGACGCTGGAGCAAGCGACAACTGCTACGCATGCGGGAAGCCAGGGCATTTTAGTCGGGATTGCCCGCAAAAGGGGAACCAAGCTCGCGGGAGAGCTTTTGTGATCGGCGCAGGCGAAGCTAAAGAAGAGCCGAATGTGGTAACCGGTACGTTTTTGCTTAACGGACATTTTGCATCTGTCTTATTTGATACTGGCGCTGACCTAAGTTTTATATCCGCTGAGTTTAAAGACTCCCTAGGCCTAGCAACCAGTAGACTAGACACGCCATATACTATAGAACTAGCCAATGGTAGGCAGTTATGCGCGAACGAAAGAACTGAACAATGTGTTATAGTCATGGGAGGTCACGGGTTCAATATTAACTTGTTGCCAATAGACTTGGGAAGTTTTGACATTGTGGTAGGTATGGATTGGTTAGTTGAGAACCGCGCGGAAGTTATTTGCCATGAGAAGCAGGTTTGGATCCCACTGTTGAACGGAGAAACCTTGGTAATTCAAGGGGAAAGAAGGGGAGTTGCGACGAAACTGATTTCGTGCCTAAAGGCGCGAAAGTGCCTAAGGAAAGGGTGCTACGCCTTCCTGGCGCATGTCGTAGAAAAGAAAGGAGATGAGCGAAGAATTGAAGACTTACCGGTAGTGCGCGAATTTCCAGAAGTTTTTCCTGAAGATTTGCCCTGATTACCGCCGCCGCGACAAGTCGAGTTTCGTATTGATTTAGTCCCAGGAGCTGCGCCAGTAGCTCGAGCGCCTTATCGACTAGCTCCATCTGAGATGCAAGAGCTATCCAATCAGTTACAGGAACTATTGGATAAGGGTTTCATACGCCCAAGCTTTTCACCTTGGGGAGCTCCAGTACTGTTTGTTAAGAAGAAGGATGGTTCGTTCAGAATGTGTATTGACTACAGGGAACTGAACAAGCTGACAGTCAAGAATCGGTACCCCTTACCGAGGATTGACGACTTATTTGACCAGTTGCAGGGATCCAGTTATTATTCGAAGATAGATCTACGGTCAGGATACCACCAACTTAGGGTCCATGAGGAAGATGTGCCGAAAACAGCCTTCCGAACTAGATACGGCCATTATGAGTTCTTAGTGATGCCTTTCGGGCTAACTAATGCGCCGGCTGTGTTCATGGATCTGATGAACCGCGTGTGCAAACCATACTTGGACAAGTTTGTGATTGTGTTTATAGATGATATTCTGATTTACTCACGGACCAAGGCCGAGCATGAGCAACACCTGAGATTGATTTTGGAATTGTTGAGGAAAGAAAAGTTGTATGCGAAGTTTTCCAAGTGCGAGTTTTGGCTTAGAGAAGTTCACTTTCTCGGTCACGTTGTAAACGAGAAAGGAATTCACGTTGATCCTTCCAAAGTCAAGGCCATCGAAAACTGGGAAGCGCCAAAAACCCCAACTGAGGTGAGGCAATTCCTAGGACTAGCTGGCTACTATCGACGCTTCATTGAGAACTTCTCCAAAATAGCTCTACCTCTGACCGCGCTAACTCAGAAAGACAAGAAGTTTGTTTGGGGCGAAAATCAGGAAACAGCATTTCAAATGTTGAAACAGAAGTTATGTAGTGCGCCAATTTTGTCTTTGCCCGAGGGGATGGATGACATTGTTGTTTACTGCGACGCTTCACATCAGGGACTTGGATGTGTCCTTATGCAACGAGACAAAGTCATAGCGTATGCCTCACGCCAACTCAAGACCAATGAAAAGAACTACACAACGCATGATTTAGAACTTGGAGCGGTTGTCTTCGCGCTAAAGATTTGGCGCCATTACCTCTATGGTACAAAGTGTATAATCTTTACGGATCACAAGAGCCTTCAACATATATTTGATCAAAAGGATTTAAACATGAGGCAACGAAGATGGGTGGAGTTGTTGAACGATTATGATTGTGAGATTAAGTACCACCCTGGAAAGGCGAATGTGGTAGCAGACGCGCTAAGTAGGAAGGAGCGAATAAAAACGCTACGAGTCAAGGCTCTAAGGTTGACCATTCACGCAAATCTCTCTACCCGCATCCGAGACGCTCAGCAAGAAGCCTTGAAATCAGAGTTTGTTAAAAACGAATGCCTTGGGGGTATGGTTAAGAATTTGGAACTTAAAGAGAACGGCAATCTATATTTCGCTAACCGCATATGGGTCCCTCTCAAGGGAGGATTGCGCGAGCAGGTATTGAACGAAGCTCACAAGACGCGGTATTCCGTACATCCTGGCGCAGACAAGATGTACCAAGATGTTAAAACGCTGTATTGGTGGCCCAATCTTAAAGGCGCCATCGCGACGTATGTCAGTAAGTGCCTGACGTGTTCGAAGGTGAAGGCTGAATACCAGAAACCATCAGGGTTGCTTCAGCAGCCAGAAATTCCCATGTGGAAGTGGGAACAAATCTCTATGGACTTCATCACCAAACTGCCAAGGACACCTGGGGGTTATGACACAATATGGGTTGTTGTGGATCGGCTAACTAAGTCAGCGCACTTCCTGCCGATCAAGGAAACCGATAAGATGGAAAAGTTAGCCCGACTGTATATTCGAGAAGTAGTTTCAAAACATGGAGTCCCAGTGTCCATCATTTCTGATAGAGATAGTCGGTTCACATCAAGGTTTTGGAGATCGTTACAAGGGGCTTTAGGTACTCGTCTTGACATGAGTACGGCATATCATCCTCAAACGGATGGGCAAAGCGAGCGAACAATCCAGACATTGGAAGATATGCTACGCGCGTGCGCAATCGATTTCGAAGGTAGCTGGGATACTCATCTCCCATTGGTTGAATTTTCTTACAACAACAGCTATCACACAAGCATTAAGGCTGCGCCGTTCGAAGCTTTGTATGGGCGCAAGTGTAGATCCCCACTGTGCTGGGCTGAAGTAGGTGACAAGCAAATGACTGGTCCAGAATTGATCCAAGAAACAACAGACAAGATTTTTCAGATAAGGGATCGCCTTAAGACAGCGCGCGACAGACAGAAGAGCTACGCAGATGTGCGAAGGAAACCATTGGAATTTCAAGTAGGGGATAAAGTACTTTTGAAAGTCTCTCCATGGAAAGGAGTCCCCCGTTTCGGCAAGCGAGGAAAGTTGAATCCGCGCTACATTGGACCATTTGAGATCCTGGAAAGGATCGGTCCGGTTGCTTATAAACTCCGTTTACCCGCCGAACTCAGTGGAGTTCATGATACGTTTCATGTGTCCAACCTCAAAAAGTGCTTATCTGACGAAACGTTGATTTTGCCGTTGGAAGAGATTCACATCGACAAACAGCTGCACTTCGTAGAAGAACCTATAGCAGTAACCGATTGGAAAGAACAAAAGTTACGCAGGAGCAAAATCAAGTTAGTAAAGGTTCAATGGAACTCGAGGCGTGGGCCTGAATTCACTTGGGAAAGAGAAGACCAAATGCGCAAGAAATACCCACACCTCTTTCAGAACATGGCTTCTGCCAGCAACGTCTCCTAAATTTCGGGACGAAATTCGTTTAACGAGGGGAGAATGTGACACCCGGTAAATTCCCAATCCCTTAAACTAAGTAATCAACCTAATAATTAGGTGATTGTAAATATTATGCGCGCCATGTTAGTCAGCGCGTGCATTTGTTATGTGCGCCCTGCGCGAGCGCGCCATGTTAGTCAGCGCGTGCATTTGTTATGTGCAACCTGCGCAAGCGCACCATGTTAAGAACCAGCGTGAGCATATGTTATATGCGCCATGCGCGAATGTTTTGGCTTTATGTTTTCATGTAACTTAACGTTATGTTGTCTATGGGTTGACCATCCCGCATGATGCTAAGGCGGGTGCATCCTACATCGTTTATGCGCGTGCGGAAGGGAACTAACCTCCCCGCATGGCGGGAACATTGAGAGCTAGTTTGTCTGAAGCTCCAAGATGGAATTGACTTCAACATGACTGATCACTATGTTGAAATACCAAGACCACCTGGAGAATCTACAAATGAAACTCAATATCCCCAACTGCGAGAAGGTTACGCACCTACCCGCAGCAAAGAAATGTCCTTCACGCAGAAAGCTATGCGCACAAAGTGATGCGCACAGAACACTTAGTCTATTCTCCAGACATAAGGAGATTACTCCCGCCCAAAAGGAAACAGTAGCGTGTTTCAGAGATTTTTCCACTTTTTACTGTACACTGACAAAAGTACCCGAAAAAGCACACTGTAACATGAAAAGTCAACTGTCAGCCACCCTATTCTCACCAACCCCAGACCTGCATGTCCTGTCCAAATCAAATCAAGATCTTTTGTCCACTCCTCCACTTTTAAGTAAACAATAAACAATAATAATTTCCATACTTTATCATCATTACACCTAGATATGAAAAGATTTCAATCCCCTAAAGCAAGGGATTGTGTTCCTTTGAGTTTGCCTATAAATATGTAACCTAAATTATCACCCAAAACACACTTCAAAGAACTGCAAACTTGCACTAATCATCTCCCAAGCATCCGTTGTTTCCAGCTCCGATCCTGTTACTAGGTAAGCCGAGAATATAACCTTGAGACCTACTATCCAACCCTTATATTCTCCTATTTCTTGATCTTAATATATACACTTGTTATTTAATCGTATTCTAGACCTTCGATTCCGAGGCCAACACCAAGAAAACCCGAATCTCGATTAATCCCTTAACAAGAACCACAGGTGAGTCTCACAGCCCCTATTTTCACTGTTTTCACTATTTTTAAACTGTTTTCGGGGCGAGGGACACGTACTTAAATAATGTTTTATCATGGTATACTTACAAGCTATGCAAGCGATTATGTGTTTAAGTTATGTTTCATGATGAGTAATGCAAACGGTTATCTAAGGTTTTCGATGTATGTGCGCTAGAACTCGAGTAAGTGATCACTTTACCATTGGAACTCTAAGGGTAGGGACTGCTGGTTTGATCCACCCACTCGTAGGGGTCGCACCTCTTTGCATGGACGAGTGCCTAGTATGGTCATGGGGCAGTACTATGGGTTTGAGCCCGCTCGTAGGGGTCGCGCCTCTTTGCATGGACGAGCGCCTTGTTTTCCGGCACAACGTCCGCGCGTAACCCGCGGGACGGTATTATTATTTTAGCTCGTAGTGGCAGCGCCACTTTGCATGGACGAGCGCCTTGTTTTCCGGCACAACGTCCGCGCGTAACCCGCGGGACGGTATTATTATTTTAGCTCGTAGTGGCAGCGCCACTTTGCATGGACGAGCACATGTTCCTGAAACGTTCGCGCGTAACCCGCGGGACGGTATTACTTATTTTAGCTCGTAGTGGCAGCGCCACTTTGCATAGACGAGCACAGTTCCCAGAAATGTTCGCGCGTAACCCGCGGGACGATTTTATCAGAATATGTTGATATAACTATGTTTTACCAAGCATGTGTTTTAATGATGCTATCAGAATTATGTTTCAGAATGATTTGTATCAAGATTATGATGCAATACGATTTATCAAGTTACTAAGACTTGTGAACTCACTCAGTTTATACTGATTCAAATGTTTTTACGTGTCTTTCAGGAGATAACTAGGTAGCGCATGGAGTCACACTTAGAGCACCTCACGCTGAACATCTAAACTAGCTTTTTGGAAGATTTTAGTTCTATCCCTTCGATGCGCGTGGTTGTTCCCGCCGCGCATGGGGATATGGCGTGGAAATCTTCAATAATTTTTATACTTGGATGTTTTTATAATTTTTAAACAATGTAATGTATTTGTATTAAACTTTTCATGCGCAATGAAAATCCTACTTTGAATGTTTGCAATGGCCCGTGCTTAAGTATCAATTCCCACTCGCGCGCGCCCGGCTGTTTCCGCCGCTCAGGGCCGGGTGTGACATATAGGCTTTACAAGACAAACTATAAAAAGAAAATATATTAATCGTAACTGGAAATATGGCTGGAAATATGAGTTGCCTTGAATATTGACCCTAAATATGGAGATGATGTCTTGACTGAGCCGTAATTTTCTCAAAAAATATTTTTCCTTTTTTTAACACCCCCCCTCAAGTTGAATAGTGGGATCGCCAAAATTCAACTTGTTTAAACAATTTGAGAAAATTCTTCCATTTGTGGCTTTTGTGAGAATGTCGGCTAGCTGGTCTTCTGATCGGACAAAGGGAAGCTCAATGACCTTTGCTTCCAATTTTTCTTTGATGAAATTCCTATTTACCTCCACATGTTTTGTTCGATCATGTTTCACTGGGTTTTCGGAAATTTGTATAGCAGCAGTATTGTCACACATGATTCTACTAGCTTTCCTTTGTAAGAAAACAACCTCAGTTAAAAGTTTTTGTATCCAAAGTACCTCTGCTAGACCTCGTTCTATTCCTCTGAACTCAGCTTCAGCACTTGAAATGACAACCACCTTTTGTTTCTTACTCTTCCATGTGACAAGATTCCTTCCTACCAAGGTAAAGTATCCTGAGGTTGACCTTCTAGTTTCTTTATCTCCTGCCTAGTCTGCGTCAGCATAAAGTTGGATCTCTAGATGCCCATTTGACTTAAACAGAACCCCATGACCAGTTGTCCCTTTAAGATACCTAATGATTCTCAGTACTGCTTCCATATGGGAAACTTCTGGTTGATGCATAAACTGACTCACCACACTTACTGCGTAAGCCATGTCAGGACGGGTGTGTGAGAGATATATTAGTTTACCCACCATTCTTTGGTATCTTTCTTTGTCTGCTAGTTCGGCTCCCTATTCTCTCTGAAGTTTGAGATTTGCCATCATTGGAGTATCTGTCGGTTTGCAGTCGATCATCCCTGTCTCTGCCAGTAATTCAAGAACGTATTTCTTTTGACGAATGAAAATTCCTTTTTTAGATCTAAGAACTTCAATACCAAGAAAGTATTTAAGTCTACCCAAATCTTTCATTTCAAACTCTGTGGACAAGTTTTCTTTTAGCTTTTTCACTTCTTCTTCATCGTTCCCTGTTATAATCATGTCATCTACATAAATGATTAGATACGTTATCAAC
Source organism: Bidens hawaiensis (assembly GCF_021521415.1). Lineage (NCBI taxonomy): Eukaryota > Viridiplantae > Streptophyta > Magnoliopsida > Asterales > Asteraceae > Bidens > Bidens hawaiensis. Next base: position 165,422 of record NW_027496559.1, on the reverse strand, counting down.
TTCCCATTTTGTTTAAGAAACAAAGTATGATCAGAATTACTTTGTTTAAAGCCATATTTTTTCATAGCCAAAGTAAATATCCCAAACCAAGCTCGTGGAGATTGTTTCAACCCATAAAGCGATTTTTTTAGGTGACAAACTTCACCCTTTTTGAAATCTTGTGTGAATCCAGGAGGTGCTTCCATATAAACTTCTTTATTCAGTTTTCCATGCAAGAAAGCATTTTTATCGTCAAGTTGGTGAAAGGGCCAATCCTCATTAGCTACTATGGAGAAGAGAACCCTAATTGTATCGATTTTGGCAACAGGAGAGAAGGTCTCAGAATAATCAACCCCGTAAGTTTGAGTGTACCCTTTTGCAACTAACCGGGCTTTGTATCTTTCGATGGTGCCATCTGGTTTATGCTTTACAGTAAAAACCCAACGACATCCTACTGGTATTTTTTCTGGTGGAAGCACACATTTTTTCCATGTTTCGTTCTTTCTCAGAGCATCTATTTCTGTTTCCATTGCGTCTCTCCAATTTTTTGATTCTAAATCTTGTTCGACAGTGAGTGGAATCTTTTTAGAGTAAAAAGCAGTCATAAATGCCTTGGCTTCTTTTGAAAAGTTTCCTGTTGTAACATTTGCCATAGGATACATGGATTTTCGAGATACTTTTTCAGGAGAATATCTTTTTGGAGGAATTCCTCTATTGACTCTTGGTGGAAGAACATATCTTTCGGTTGTCTCTTCTGTTTCGCTTGTTTCATTAGGTTCATCCTGTAATGGCTCAACCTGTTCTGTTTCAACTTCATGATTTTCTTGGTTATCATGATTAGATGAATCAAAATCATAATTAGGATTTTCTTGAGTGGTTTCAGTGTTACTTACCTCAGGCACCAGGTTGGGAAGATCATGTCCAGTGACACTGATTGTTGGTGCCGTAGAATGTGGAGAAGATGACTCAGCTTGGGTACTGTGACTTTCTTCTTCCATTGTTGGCATCCACTTCAACCAACAAAGTGTGTCGTTACTTTCTTTCTCTCCTCTGACCACTGTGTTGGGTATTATAAAAGTATTCTATTTCAAGAAAGTCACAATTTATTGTAGTAAATATGTGACGTTTCTTTGGACTGTAACATCGGTATCCTTTTTGATTTACATCATATCCCACAAATACACACTTTTCGGCACATGGATCAAGTTTGGTACGTTCAGTTTTAGGTATGTGAACAAAGACAGAACATCCGAAAACACGAGGCTCAAGGGTAAGAATGGGAGGTATTTTAGTGAATTCGGACAAGGTTTGAAGAGGGGTTTTGAATTTAAGGATCATCGTTGGAAGCCGATTTATAAGGTATGTAGCGGTGGAAAGGGCTTCAGGCCAGAATGTTGTAGGAACTTGGGACTCTATTAACAGGGACCGGGTTATTTCTAACAGAATACGGTTTTTTCGTTCAGCAACCCCGTTCTACTCCGGGGTATGCCGACACGAGGTTTGATGAATCATTCCTTTTGTTTGGAAGAATTCTTTCAAATAGGTGTTTACGAATTCTCCTCCATTGTCAGATCGAAGGATTTTGATATGTTTTTGAAATTGAGTTTTAATCATAGTATGAAACATAACAAACTTATCGAAAACTTCTTATTTGTGTTTTAAGAAATATATCCATGACATGCGAGTGCAATCATCAATAAATAGAAGAAAATATCGAAAACCTTGCCACTCAGTGAATTTTGCGGGACCCCACATATCAGAATGAATTAAATCAAAAGGACTATCAACTTTAGTGTTATTCGGTTTAAAAGTATGTCTGTGACTTTTAGCCAAAACACAAGTCTCACAATTCAATAATTTATTTGAAGGAAAGAGTTTAGGAAATAAATGATGTAAATAACCAACCGATGGGTGTCCAAGCCTTATATGCCATAACCATGCTTCTCTGTCTACTGTTCCATGAGCCAACATTACAGTACCTTGCTGAGTCACTTCATCTACGTAATACAATCCTTGTCGTTCAGTGCCACATCCAATGATCATTCCCGTCCGGATATCCTGTAATATACAAAAAGTGGGATGCATTAGAAGTGTGCAATTCAATTCCTTTGTCACATGACTAATAGATAATAGTTTGTGTGACAAAGATGGTATATAAAGACAATTTGGTAATCTCAGAGTTGGCGACAACTCTATTGTACCCCCTCCTTCTACCGGCATAATACCCCCGTTGGCAGTTTGAATGTGTTTTATTTGTGGTTTTGACATGGAACAAATGTTAGAAGGGCCAAATGTCATAGTATCTTTGGCACCACAATAAAAAATCCAAGATTTGGAGTATTCATTGTTAACTGTCATATTAGCCGTTCCGAAATTAACTTTTGATTCCCCAAGTTTTGCATTTAACAAAGTATTATCTTTAATATTGTTGACTGGGGGGGGGGGGGGCTGTTGGTCAATTCTAAAACATACAGGTTTGTAATGGAATTAACTTTTAAAGGGTTAGAAGATAAAACTACAACCCTTCTACCTGGTATGTTAGCGTCCCCAAATTGATCAGGGGCTATCCCTCCAAACCCTCCAGTGTGATTTCCGCCGCCGTTGCCTGTGGCTTTAAGGTTGCCCACGGAGGCCGCCGTATCTCCCCCTTCTTTCTTCCCTTTCTTGTGACCATCAGACCACCATTCCGGATAACCCACAAGTTTGAAACATTGATCCTTTGTGTGTTTGTTCATGCCACAATTAGTGCATTTGAGTTTAGATTTGTCAATACGGGATGAGCCGTTCATTTTGGCATTCGGGTCAACCCTGTTTCCTCCTCGAGCAGCGTAGCCGGCCCCTTCAGTGATTTCCGAGGCAATAAGGCCGGCGGTGATGCCTTGTGATGGTGAGGGAATAAATCCAAGAATATTTCGGTGTGCGGTTTGTTTCCGAACCGCCGCGTATGCTTCCTCTGCCGTTGGTAGTTTATCCCATCTGAGTATTTCCCGTTTAATCGGGTCAAATTGTTGGTCTAGGGCATTCAAAAATTGAAACAATTTTTTTTCTGCCCTAATGTTGTTGTAAGTGGTGATGTCGACGGCACATGTCATTGGGCTTGGATCTCGCCGCTCGATTTCACCCCAGATACCCTGCATCACTATCCAGAAATCTTCAAGCGGTATGCCATTCTGTTTAAATTCATTAGCTTTAACGTGTAGTTCAAATGTCTGCAACTTGTCTTTTCCACTGCTATAAGTAACCACTAGAGCGTCCCAAAGTGTTTTCACGGTAGGAAACTCGGTAAGGTTGCTAGCTAATGATGGTTCGATGTTTTGGATAAGCCATGAGAAGACTACCAAGTCCTCCTGTTCCCACTGTTCATACTTTTCATCTTCTGGGTTTGGTGGGTTTCAGAAAGATGACTTAATAATGTTTTTGATTTCCCCCAGATGGCCACACGGATCATTCTTTCCCAGAGAGCATAGTTTTGGCTATTCAGTTTAATACTGATGGTCAGGATGTCGGAAAGTTTATGATTTGTGTTTTGGGTATTGAGGCTGTTTTTGAGGAGATTGGCGATTTGAATAGATAGCTCATTGTTGAGCGGGCTGCCGTCTTCGGACATGGTGGCCCTGTCGGTTTGAAAAAAAGGTAGATGATGAGCAAAAAAGATATGGATCTCTTACTGCTCTGATACCATGTTTTGACAATGATATTCAGAGAGATAGATTTTCATATTCATTGATTTCTATATATTTTTACAATGAAAGAATGCCTTTTATTTATAGGCTTTACAAGACAAACTATAAAAAGAAAATATATTAATCGTAACTGGAAATATGAGTTGCCTTGAATATTGACCCTAAATATGGAGATGATGTCTTGACTGATCCATAATTTTCTCAAAAATATTTTTCCTTTTTTTAACAAAAAGAACATCTTTAAACGTTCTAATACGTTCAAAGAAGTTCTGGGTGTTAAAAAAAATGAACATCTTTAAACGTTATAATACGTTCAAAGAAGTTCTGGGTGTTCAAAAAAGTTTAGAAGTTCTGAACTTCTAAACTAACAAAAAAAAATTAAACACATGTAACATGAAATTGAACACTGAAATCACTTCATGTAATCTCGTAATCATCAAACAATTATAAATCGACTGTCAATTTGATCATCGATTCGATCATATGAACAAAATATGGAACGTCTGCAATCTAGGGTTGAGGGTGTCGCGTACGTAATGTACGATAAGAGATTATTGTATTTTATCCTTTATATATATATATATAACCATACTATTAACGTATTACATATGCTCCATATGGCATCATTCTAGGGCATCCACGTAGGATGCCACCTACATGTCATGTGTGTAGTTTGATATTTAATAAATGTTTCCTTTCCTATTTATATTTTATTTTATTCCATTTAAATTATAAAATGTTAAACTCGGTCCAAAATTCCTAATCCACACCCAATTCCTAAACTCATTATTCTCTTTAACAACCTCACGAATATATCAACCCTAATTTTCGGCCGCCCATATCCGATATCTACAATATGTATCAACAATCGATTAATCTACTCTGATTTCTTCAGATTGTTCATCAGAGACGATGCAATATGGACTTTTCCGTTCAATTAATGGTTGATCAGACCAGATCGAATATCGATTGTTTTCCGGTGAATATATTTAAGGTAATTTTCCATCATATGTTGCACAAATAATTTCGTGTTTATTATAATTTTTCCGTCCAAAATTCTTATTGTTTTCTTTCCTAAATCTAAAAAAGGTAATTTCCGATAAATTTCTGATTAATTTTTCGGCCAATTTCTTATTGTTTAGGTTGTTATAATAAAAAAAATTAGTATAAAAATAAAATGGCAATATATATATATATATATATATATATATATATATATATATATATCAAAATGATTAAAAACAATTATCAAAATTAACCCCCGTAACACGGGGGCTAAAAGCTATGCAATTCGTCATGATGCATGTCCTCGTCGTCGTTGTCGTCATCGTCGTCGTCGTCTTCGTCCCTTAGACCTTGCAAACACCTCACCTCCCAAAAATACATCATTACCCCTAATTATTATTTTCTTTTCTTCTTTATTGGGTTGGTGACTTCTATTTTTGTATTATGTTCTAAATTGAATTTCTGAATATTGTATTTTTGATTTACACGCTGCCGTTAACCTAATCTAACTCACCGATGTTTGTTTAATCGATTCAATTTGGGTAATTTGTATTTGTATTTCAATTGTGTTATTTGGATGACTTTGTAAATTGTTGTAGTTTCAATCATGATTATGGTTTCTAATCGTAGTTATTTATTATGTTATCTGTTCATTCTGCTTAGATTTACATTTATGTTAATTTTGTGTATTTTGAAGTTGTGATTTGATAATCTCATGCTCAGTTAACCATGGAGATGCATAGTAATGTTTTTAGTTGAATTTAGGAATAAATTAGTTAGATTGTTCATAAAATATTCTTATTCTCTTGTTTTTAATTCCATTCAATACACCTCTAGAACGATTCTTTTTCTTTTTTTCGTTTTTATTCATCTTTAATGCTTTCGTACATGTGAAAAAGTTATATTATAGAAGGAAGTGGAAAATTGTTGTCGAAGTAAACGTCGATAGATTTTGGTTACATTTAGTTTAACTTTTTTCTATATCCAACGTATTTTGGTCGTGAACAAAAATATGGAATGCTGAACAATAATTACAAAAGTTTCTATTAATCTTTTTTGGGGGGCTTGATTCTCTGTTAGTAATAAAAATGTTACTGAAAATAATTAATTTGATTTGCATGAGGGATGATGAGGTTTGCGAAGGTGAAGTTTTCAAGAAACATTTAGACGGGTCAGCATGTGGCGATCAAAATTCTTGATAAAGAGAAAGTGTTCAAACACATGACGATCACACATGTTAGAAATATGGTGTTGATCTTTGTTTGACTTTTTTTAGCGATCATATTAAAGTTAGATCAGATTGTGTTTTGTTTGGTTTACGTTGGCTTAGAAAGATAATTTGTTTTGTTTCGAGCTGGAGACTTACAGATCAAATGCGAGATATCTACTATGAAACTGATAGGACACCAGAATGTTATTCGAATGCTTTAGGTTAGTTGGTATGTTTGTGTCTTAGTTGTGCTTGCTTTTGTTGTTAAACTTGTAATAAGTATATTTAACCTTAATTTAGTCTATTGTATTTGCCTATAGTCAAAGTCTGTGTTTGTTTCATTATAACACACAATTTGATTTTGGATTCTTAAATCGCATATGATATTAGTTTTGGGGCACCCTAATCCCCAATCCATACTATGTTATGATATTAGTTTTTAGGTACCCTAATTACCAGTCCGTACTATGTTAAATATTATTTCATTGAGACCCATAATTTGTTCGAAATCATGGCCACTTTACGAATCTTTTGTTTAAATGATAAAATCAAGCGTGATTTATCACATTATTCATTTTAATTTTATTTTATTTTTAATCTTTAACTCTTTAACTGTAATTATGTTTAAAGGTTTTTACTTTTAATAGACAATGGCATGGATTTTAGATGAATACTTAATGTTTCATGGATACTTGCTTGTTGTTGTTACTGAAAAACCTAGAGTAAGAAAAATTAACATATTTAATTTCAAACCCATAAATTTATATTTATATAGAAACTACATACATTATAGAAAAATGATAATTTTTTTAGTTTTAAATTAAGGATCTTGATGGATCCCTTAGTAGAGATGCTGTCACTGGAATGGATGTACTCTTTGCTACAGAAGCCCTTCCTAATGATCATGGAAAGATGTTGCTGGTCAAAGGTTTGTTATACAAGTAGAATCTTATTATATTGACCAGTTTCCTGGTGCCCAATTGACCAGCTACCAATTCTAATGAAGTTTAATCGTTAGTGCATCGGAAATGTTGGTTCATGGGCTGCTCAACTTATTCTTGAAGGCGGTGGCAAAGTGGTGGCAACGAGTAATATTAGTGAAACAATCAAGGACAAAAATCAAATTGACATTCCTAGCCTGTTCAAAAGTATTAAGAAACACAAAGGTGTCAATGGGTTTAAATGGTGCTCAAATTCTTATGTGAAAGGTATCTATCTTTCTATCCATTGTCGAATTAAACTTGAATAGAGTAATGATTTCACCATGTTTATGTAGTGTCTAAAGGGCAATAGAGGAAGAAAGGGCCGTACTTGCTGAACTGGACACTAGTAAGCTATAATGGTTGGTTCACCAATTTGGGATGATACTAAAAACCCGTATATGCTGGGCTTCTTCATTGATGTTAATTGGCATAAATTATTTTTTTATTTCAAATGTTCAATGATAAAGAAACCTATTTGGGATGATACTAAAAACGTCCCTTTTGAAATCAGAATGAACTATAGATGGGTTTCATTTAGATTTTTCGTATGTTTCATTCGATTTTCGAGAGTAACTGAATGGAGATAATAAAGTTGTTAGAATAGTTTATGTGTTTTTTACTTCTTCAGTTGATGCCAAATCCAAGGTTAGCATTTACAATTTTATTCGTTTAATTCGATTTGATTTTCGTTTGTTACAATTAGGCTTTCTTTACACTAACTATTAGACTTGATCAATTTTGAATTTTGTTCAAGAATGGAACCATGTTTAAAGTCAAGAATGAGTCCACACCTTACTTTTATGTTGCCACATATGTATGCTCATATGGAGATTGATGGTATCATATTATTATTATTATTATTATTATTATTATTATTATTATTATTATTTTGTCGAATGATGATGAGAAAGAGAAGGAAGAAGTTGAAGATGGGAAGAAAAGAGATTCAAAATGGGCGTTTTCGTCTTATTTGTTCTGCACGATTGATCTTTTACTCACTGAAGAGAATGTAGAGTTGTGTTCGCGTGTTTCGTCATCACTAGATAGCAACCGTGGGAGGTTTGTTACTGGTTATTTGAAATGAATACCTATAAATTTCTGTCCAGTTAACTTGATTTTGATTCTGAATGTCTGTAGTTTGCTTGTGCTATTGCTTTGGGAACAGGCCATCCGCAATCATGGTTTTGATGAGCTGCTGTATTGGAATAGCTTACTGATGAAGTCACATAAAAGAGTCAAACACAATGTACAAGAGATCAACATACTATATTATGGAACCAAAGACACCTTCGACAAGAAACTGTCATGCTTAGCAAATAAACATTGCAAATGGAAAAGAGTATTGAGAAGGAAAAGATGGTTAAAAGAAGCCAAATGTGAAACAATTTGGATTATTAGTTTTTTGAGTGAACATTATAGCTGCAATTAATATCAACAAAGATGGTTAACTTATGGTCAATATTTCAGTATGTTATATAATATAAACTACACATGTTATTTTGTAGGAATGAAACACACGAGGCATAAAACATGTTTTTGTACCTCTTCGATAAGAAAAGTCTGAATGGAAAACTGAGGTAAAATTTACCAAATAAAATAAAATCTTCCCAATCCGACAATAATTACAAGTCCAACAAGATGTGAATGAACATATGCAAAAACGGTAACAAGACCTTCAAGCACAAATGACGAGCGAATTTAAAAAGTTGAGAGAGAAATATGCCTCTTAATAGTTTTCCATCAACTGTTTATAAGAAAACCTTACAACTAAAGATGAAGAAGGCAAATATACACTACAATTATATATTCTATTTCTTTCCATCTTTCTAAAATATATTGATTTCCTTCGTTTTTTTTATAAAGTCTATTTTAAAAAGAATTTGGATGCATTCTGATTAAAAAAACATATGCCTATTAAGTTTCTTGATGTTATGCTGCAGCTTTGTGATCAATACGCATGACTGCCATCAGATTCATCCCTCATTATGCAATGTTGACTCTTTCAGCTCTATTATATATTTTACTTTTGGAATTATTAATGTTTGAGTTGGTTTGAATTAATTTTTTACAGGATCTTCGACCAATTGGTTGTTGTGTTTCTTACTACTCTTACAACTTATTCGGTATATAATAATATTTATTCACTCTATTTATATAGTTAATCAGTTTATGGATTCTATCAATGTTCTTTATTCATATTTGTATTGTTCATTTTACATCACTTCATTTCCGAAATCTAAAATCTATTAACACACAAACACACTAAGTAAACAATAAATTTTATAGCATAAACAAATATACATAAAATAAAATGAATTATACAAAAAGTTAATTGAAGAAAATTTATATATCATTAGTGGTACTATTCATTATTCGTGTAGGACTCACTCCAACCCAACTACAAACCTACTCATCTCAATTGAACCAAATTAACATTAAAAAATAAAATGGACTTAACAAACTAATATATATATATATATATATATATATATATATATGTATTAAATCAACACAAAATTACTTTGAAAAATAAAAAAAATCATTATAAAAATAAAATAGCAAAAATATATATATCAAAATGATTAAAAACAATAATCTAAATTAACCCCCGTGACATGGGGGCTAAAAGCTAGTATGTTAATATATAAATTAAATAGAAGCAGCACTAAAACGTCTGATCGGCTGAATCCGGAGAAACGGCGTACGATGACATCTATCGTCGATTATCTATTGATTGGCGGTACGAGGTTATGTTGGACAAAAGTCGATTATTCCTGATATTCGTTCGAAATTCTTTATACGTATCGTGACCGACCACGGACCACCAACACTTCACTGTAACCGGTAATACTTTATTTGAGTTGAAGTTAGGGTCAAATTTGGTTGAAATTAGGGTCGAATTAGGTTAAAATTTGGGAATTAGAATTCAATTGTGTTGAAATTAGAGAATTAGGAAGAAAATGGTATTGCATGGTCAATGGTAAATCTGAAAGTGAAATTGTAGTTTAACCAAAGAGTATTGTTTTTTTAATTAGGTATATTATGGGAAAAGAGAAAACTAAAAGTATTCATTCTTTCTTCAAAAATTGGACGATGGACAAGTGAGTAAACGCCAAAAATCGATGAATTCAAATGTCTTAAAGGTCTTCCGGCCTCTTTGTAATTTTCCTCTAGGTACTCGCCCTTCCTCTTGCATCGTATAAATAAATTAGGTCTTTTGGTTTGTTAAAGAAAAAATATCTAGTTTTCTTTTAATTATTTTCGCCACTGATTATAGCATTGGATTAGAGCGTGAGTGTACTTGTCTAGGAATCGAGCATTCGAGCAGGTTAGTGAATCAAATCATTGTGTTCACATTCTTTGTTATTTGATTCTTATCTTAGTATATAGATATTCATTTGTTTATATTTGTAGAGTGCATTGTCTAATGCTGCTCTTTTGTTTATAATTTGGCTTAATTAATTCATATTTGTTTAGAATGGGTCATTTCATTAATACCAGTAACTTTGAACATAAAAAGGGAACAACTTAAGCAATAATGATTACACGTCACAACATATAAAATTTTACGCTCGTTTAAAGGTTTCTCAAAATATATAAAAGTTATTAAAAACGTATATAAATCAATTAATGAATAATAAATGAGTTGATCCTGAGCCTTAGTAAAAAGCTCGAAACGAGCTAGGCTCGAGCTCGAGCCCTAGTAAGTCAAAAAGAGAAAAGCTCGAGCGCAGGATCGGCTCTGCTTGTTTACACCCCTAGTATCTGAGACCCATTTTAACCCTTTCTCCATCAAGTACATGTCAATTTCAACTGAAAAACAAAAAACTAAATGCTCATTTTAACATGTTATCTCTGCTTCAGATTAACACTGACTAGTGACCACAATAGTTTTGTTGATAAAGGCAACGTTGATAAGGAGGACACTATGTATAACGTTGATTCATCACAGTAAGTTGCACATTATGTTGTCTTATTGTTCACTCTTTGAAACATGTTTTCATTGTTAAAGTATTTTTGAGTTTTGTGTGCAGTGATACCTTTAACGTTATAGAACTTTAACATTATTACAACTATACCTCCTTATTTTCTAGTCAGATTTATCTTGGATTTTCAATAAGACTTCTCATTAAATATGAAAGAGATTTATCATCGAACTTGTAAGTCAAACTGGATTGAATAAATTTAAGGAAAAGTTGAAAATTAATTGAATCATTCGTGTTCATGTGTGATAGTTTTATCTTCACCAACATGTGTCGTATGTTTTTCTTACTTTCTTCTCTTTTTGTTGTCTTTCATCTTGTGCCTTCGATTTATATGGCTACTGGCTAGTAATACTGTTTAGATGCTTGAGCTGTATGAGTAGTGAGTGAATAGGTAGTACATTATTGCTATGTATGAGTAGTGAGTGTAATTGAGTAAAAGTACTTGATAAGCTTCATTCTTATGTTCGTTCTCACAAACAACATTTTGATCATATTCAATTTGGTTGATTATATTATGGGTAGACGCAAGAGGCTGCATGCCACTTTTACCGACTTCAGTGACGCCTTATGAATACCATGACGCTTATGTAACATCTGGCCCCTCACACCACCAATATTGTCCGCTTTACCCACGAAGAGCTCACGGATATGTTTTTGGTTACCCAAGTGGAGACTTCTCAGTAGGTCACCCATCCTGGTACTACTTCCAGCTGAGCACGTTTTTGGATCTCTCCTCTCATCCACTACCATTAAGCCCAAAACGCGTTGGTGATTGAGAAAACGTTTAAGAACCAAGATCTAGCTGCTTACGTCGATACATCAACACGAGAAGAATACGTTAAATACTATTAATTACGTTAATGGTGGAAATACATTATGGTGGATACAATAAGTTATGGAGAGAATCCGGCATGGTAACGGTATGGAAATAACTTAGGCACGGATCTCACCTAAACTATGAATAGGAACTGCCTATAAATAGGCCATCAGCTCCCATTCGTTAAGTTGGTCTCATTCGTTATACTGTAGTAACGAATGAGACACCATTCGTTATATCTTCATAGTTAATGGTAATACCTTAAAGAATAAGCCATCATTCTTTATATCTTCATAACGAATGAGCTCATAACTAAGGAATAGCTTAGTTAACTAATGCATGGACCCATTCACTATACAATCAATAGCGAATGGCCATTTTACATTAAATAGACACACTAGACTATCTCTAATTTATTCGAACGGCTACGGATACCAAATCATTCACTAAGAGACTCCCCCCTTTTCCGTAGCGGTCGAATACTTTAACCTTGAATACTTTAACAAAAATAATCAGTCACAAATCATGCACTAACAGATACCCCCTTGACTGATGATTCTCGAGCTTGTACAAACAAACAATCTTTAAGTCTTTTCAGCAAACCAATAACTTGTAGCTTCTCATATTAGATCTCCCCCTCAAAGTGAGCAACTCTTGGAGATCATCCTGATCATCCACTAGCGTATGATATGGTTCAATCTTTCAACAATAAGCAACAAGTCATCAGCTATCTGTCAGCACTAATAAAGAAAAACATATCTTTACATTTGACCTCGTCACACATCTTCATGGACAACCCAATCATACAACGTCTTTCACTTCGGTCTTCCCTCTCTTGATAAGGTGTATCCCAAATAACTCTTTGAAGCTCTTCTATATCCCATTCGCAAAGATGCACTAATGTTTGGGCATATGATTCAGTATTCCAACCTCCATTAATCCTGAATGATCAAATTCTTCAATCTAATCACAAGACTCGTATATTCTTCAGTAAGATCAACCCATTGAAGAAGAATTTGTAGTCTTGAACTCAGTCAAACGTAGATTTGCAATCATGAATTACCACCCTAATTGTAGTATTTTTCAAGAAACGCTTGCAAAGGTAGAAAGAGACAAACCAAATAAACTCAAATGAAAGTTTTATCTCCCCCTTTTCTTGACAAGTTCAGCAAGGTCTGAACATTATTCAAAGCTCACAAATGAACTCTTCCTTAAATTACTCGTGGTCTCCCCCTCGGCCAGTCGAAACACGTAAAAAGTTGGCTGGAAAATATATCACCAAAATTTGAGAGAAGGGTACCCAATACATTAGGAATATCCCAGAAAAATTTCATTTAAGAAAATTTTTCTAAAATACTCAATGACGAAGGAGCTCAAAGAATGAATGAGGCTTTATTCGTTATTCCATACGTTATCCTGATAACATTCGTTAATCAGTCTACTCATTCATTATAACAGTATCCACATACGCTAACAATGTGTCTTCATTCGTTACCCTTGAACGAATAGTCGAAATTCGTTATAAATAACATCCACATTTATTATAACCATTCACATTCATTAGAACAGTTACAAGAATGACCTCATTCTTAAGAAATCCACATTCGCATGATCCAAAAACGAATGAGCCCACATTCGTTTGATCTGATAGCGAATGAGTATCCATTCGTTTTACCCATAATTCAAATACATTCGTTAAACATCCTTAACGAATGAGCCATAATATTAACGTATGGGTCTTAATTAATGAAATACCCATTTACATTAAAATAATAATAAATTACAAAGACTATTACAAAGACTCGAGAAGACAAAACCGTGCACTAACAAAAACCCCCTCGTCTTGAGCTCTTTGTCTTTTGTTTACTTGAATCTTTTAGTCTTCCAATCTCGACAACTATGAATCCCGAACACATGACACACCCGTATGACACTTTGGAATTGCCTAGCTCGATCGTGTAACATCCCAAAATTTCAATAAATAATATTTTATATATTATCTCTTTGGATGGACAAGTTTACTTAAGATGGTAAATAAAATAATAATAATAGGGGAAAGATAAGTAGGCTAGATTAGAGGGATTTAATTATGGACTAAAAAGGAAAGATGGGCCTTAGGTCCATGGGCTAAAGGGAGTATAAATACCCCTTAAACCCTAAATCTTTCCATTTCCATCCATCTTATTCTCCCTACACCTCCATAACACACACAAACCCTTTCCTTTTTTGGCCGCAAGATAGGAGGTGAAATCCAAGATCAAACCAAGCCAAATCCGGGTAGATCCTTAACATACGAGCATAAAACTAGAATAAAGATTGACAAAAAAGCCAAACCGTAACCTAGGAACATCATAAAGGTATGTTCTTTATGTTAAAGGTTACATTTTTGTGAACGGTTTGCTATGAAACTTGACCCTAGAGTAGATTGGGTCTAGATACTTCATAAAAATGCAAACTTGATGATTAAAATGAACTCCATAGACCTATGGTTATGTACGGCTCATATGTGAGCCCTAGATCTAGCCTAGAACGTTTTAAACCTATAAAGGTCCAACCTTTATGCCTAAAACGGGATAGATCTTGAAGCCACGATAGTAATGGGTGTAATCGGGTATGAATGATGATGACAACGGGTTAAAGGTTCATTATTTGAACCATGAAATAAGTAATCTGGGCAAGGCAGAATCATAAGATAGAAAAATGAGTTGAACTGGGTGTTCTCGGCCACCATATGAACTCGGTTAGCAAGGGTTCTTGGTGACCAAGGGTTCTCGGCCATTATGGGAACTCGGTCAACACGAGTTCTCGGTCAACCCACGTTCTCGACCAAACATGAGATTTCGGTTAACACGAGATCTCGGTCAAAGCCTGAGTTCTCGGCCAGGATGGGTTCTCGGTCATGAGCTGGGTTCTCGGCTGGCCAGTTCTCGGTTGGGTTTTGGGCCTGAATCCAGTTGGGACCAGATGGACAAATGGGTCCAGATAGTGAACAATTAGGCTTGAATTAACTAAATCCATAAATGTTAAGCCCATTATCTTAGGCTTAGTAAATAAGCCCAATCTAGATGATAACTTAATATGTTAAAGGAAAATGTGTTAAGACAACTTAACCCCAGCCAGGGCCTTGGACCCCGTTAGGGGCTGCCGCCCCTACAACCCCGCTGCCAGGAGCGCTGCCCCCGAACCCCCGTTCGTTGTGGGTTATATGAAGATAGAAATACGATATGAGTAGTAATAGTTAATTGATACATGAAAATATTATACAGTTAGTCGTGCACAGCTCAAGAAAGGGATAACCTTTAACGGTGAACGCAACCGCATTCAGGTGAGTTTCTATCCCCATTTCCTTGCTATGTGTTCGGGGCTGTGTGCATACTCGATGTGATAGTTAATACACTTACCTTAAATGGTAAGTGCATGCCATATATGATTTATATGTTACTTATGTATGTATATTTTGAATGTGAATGAAAGCTTGTTGGTACGTGAATGATCTTCGGATATTGCACGCATTGACAAGGGAGGTATGCATATGATAGCTGAATGTATATTAGATATATGTATAACATATGAGTTTGTTTGAATAATTAAAGAAAGTATATGTATGTTACGGGTATGAAAAGACAGTATGTACGAAGATTAAGAAATAAGGGATCAGACCCTAATAATATCTGAGATAGAGAAGAAAGGGATCAGACCCTAATAATATCTGAGATAGAGAAGTAAAGAGGGATCAGACCCTAATAATATCTGAGATATTCCAGAAAAGGATCAGACCCTAATAATATCTGAGATAGACCAAGGAAAGAGGGATCAGACCCTAATCATATCTGAGATAGAAATGGAAGGGATCAGGCCCTAATAATATCTGATATAGAATGGATAGTAAATATAAAGTATGAACTTATTAAAGTATGTACGTAGGTACGAAAGTATGAAATGAAAGTAAATTGGTAAAATACTTATTATGTATCTTCGGATGCATGATTGAAGGTAAGTATTGTATGACGTATGAGTAACTAGAACTCACTCAGCGTAGCTGACTTTTAGTATGCACCCAGGTGAGTAGGATGCGACAGCTGGCGTGAGCGGGACACATGGCAGAAGAATAAAAGCCTGGCATCTGAAGAGCTGTTATGTTTTATAAGTTATGTTTTGAGTTTAAAAGATAAGAAGAATGTTTTAAGACATGTTTATGATTTGATACGTAATATTTTATGAAAGTTTTTATATTCCGCGTATGTTATTATTAACTCTGATAAATGGAACTATGTTGATGAGTAAATCCAACGTCCAAATGTGAGGTACCGGTAACGGGGCCTTACAAGTTGGTATCAGAGCAAAGTTCGAGAGATTTAAGCATCCTACATGCATAGACTCGAACAAAGAATGAGATTAAATTAAGAAAGGAAAGAAGATGCCAGTTCAAGAATGCCATGTGTCGCTCAAGCAAGCTCAGTAATGGTAAGACGTATGACTAAATATTAAAAGATAAAGAAAGGATATGTGAACGATAGGGATAGGATTAATTAATTGTCTTGATTGACTAACTGTTTAAAGTAGAACCAGCACAAATAGACTCATAAACGGAAGTGTATAGGACACGGAAAGTAACGTGATCAGCTAATCACAGCTGGCCACTGTTATTACCTGTTAGCCTTACTATCCTTGTACTAAATAGTTCCTTACGTGATGACGTTTGTGTTTCCTTATAGAATACGAATGACTGGAGCTAAGAAAGTTGCTGGAGGAGGAGGACGTATGGGACGTCGTGGTAGGCGACGCGTTGTCCGAGAACCGTCAGTAGGAGCATCTACTAACGCTGAGGGAGAGGGAAGTGCAGCCGGTGGAAATCCGAGTAACAACGAGGGAGTTCAACTGGACCCCGCAATTCAAACGACCATTGCTCAAGCGGTAGCAACTGCTGTGAAAGACACGAATGCTGAAGGGTCTGCTGGAGGCCGTGAAAGAACCGCTGAAAGGGCAGGAGGAGATGGTAGGAAAGATGATGAGGGAGAGAGAGAGGCTTCGAGTGTGGTAAGGTCTGTGAAGGTTGATGATAGAAAGAGGTGTGACACTCGTCAATTTCAGGTTAACTCTGTTAACTCAAACTCCGTCAATTCAAACTTAAGATCACTGGATCTATAACGCACATCTCATTACATTTAAACTAAGGTTTTTAATGACGCTTGACAACTACTACATGTGTAGTCTTTCGGGAATTGCACCGAAACGCAAACGAATTGACGCAAACCATTGGTGAATAAACGAAAAACATCAAAACAATAATTATGTGATAATTATGTGTTAGACTTATGTGTTATGTGATAACATTGTATGGAACGTTAACTCAATATGCAAACTAGTTAAAATAAGCTAGAAAAGTAACATTTAAAAGTTGAGGGACCTATGTGTAATATATTATTATTAATTAATATTAACAAACCCTAACTCTCTCTTCCCTCTCCCTCAAACCCGACGGCTTTCTCTCTCCCTCTCTTTGCGATCGGCAGCCAACACACACACACATATCACCTAGTTTTGATCTTGTTCTTCATAATCGGAGCATCCTACACTCGTTTCTAAGCACCTCTCACGTTTCCCTTGGTTATTTCTGCGTTTTTAAGGTATAAACATGAAACCCTAACTATTGAATATCATGTATTAATTGTTTTATGATTGATTATTGCTAGAGGATGATTGATTATGTGTTAAAGATTGATATTGATGATCATATGTGATTTTAAACGGTGAAAGATCTTTGAATCATTGATTGTTTGTAAACCCTAGAGGGTTACTACTGACTTTTGTGATTAATTATGCTCGTTACATGTTTTGAGATATGTAGTATGCTTAGGATGCATGTTAGATGATTGTTTGTGCTTGCTGAGTTTTGACAGCGGTGATTGTTAAACTTGAACGATGTGTAACTTGTTGAATATAAAAGCAAACTGAGCTAATTATGAGTCTACAAGGTATTACTCTGAGTCTAGTTTTCAGAAAGTCCAACCACGCCTAATTTGGAGGTGTTTTGGTCGGTCAAATGATTTAAATGTGATTAAAGGTCAAAACTGGTACTGGACAGATTGTAAGTTATGTTTAGACAACTGTAACTATTTGTTAATGTGGAACTTTGTTGAGGTTGTTAACACTACAGGGTGCTATGTTGAGTCTAGTTTCTATAAAGTCTAAGTTTGTAATTTTTGGACGAGTAAAAGTTAATCTTTATAATTTTACAAAACTGAAGTGCAAATCTGAGTTGTGAGACCTGCTGTTAAGTTATTTTGTAATTAGCATAGCTCATGAACTACAAGACCAAATGGGTTGGTTCCACTTCTGGAAGTTAACTTGTTGAGTTAAGAACCTAACCCAATTGGTCTTGCATTAGTTGGATTTTTCATTTAACGGGAATAACAAATAGCATTCTGTTGCGCATGATTTTGATTGCTGTGAGCTTGCTGTAATGTTTTGATCATTGTGAGAAATATATGTAGAATAAAAATACAATAAAATATCATCTGGAAACCTAATTCATGTATGGTTTGGTGACGATTTTTGGTGAATTAATTGAGATGCTATGATCTGTTGAATAGAGTAATCTCTCAAGTAGAATTCTGTCTTGATGAAACTAGCTGCTGAACTTTGTGAAAATACATGAAACGTGCTAATTGCTAGGTAATTGTTATGTTTTGACCAATTTGCCCTTGCGGGGAGTAATTGCTAGTAATGTACACCATTAACACTTGACACGTAAATAGTTGTTCACATACGTAACGTATCACTAATGTGCTTGATGAGTCACACACGAGTCACAAACGAAACACGAAACGTATCTTGTGCATAGGAATTATGTGTCGGGTCTAGAGACTCGATAATAGTTCTGACTCTTAGAAAATCTCCTTGTTGTTATAGAACGCTAGTGAGAGTTTTCTGCGATGCGCATCACTTGGGTGACTTGTTTTTGGGAATTTTTCGCAAACAGTGAGTTTCACTTTCCCCTTTTAAACTCTTTAAACGCTTTTCACTTGGGGGAGATAACATACTCCGAAACGCTTTTAGATTTTGTTAGTAGATTATATATCACTTGTAAAGGCTAAGTGGCAAACGAAACAATTGAAGTCCTTCACACATCGAACCGTTTAGTATTGGAAAATAGCGAGTCACTGTTGAGTAGTACTACTGGGTTTGACAAACCCCACCCAACGCTAAGCTCGACTGGAGGACGAGTGGGTGTAATTTTGGCTAACACATTACCATGGTCGGGATAGACCTGGTGGCAAGGCACATGATAAACAGTCAGCTTCGGTGTCGAACACTTAGTAATACTTGTTGTATAGGCTAGCTACCTATCGATATATAATTGATTTAACACTATCTGGTAACGCAAAACGCTAAACGCAAAACGCTAAACGCAAAACGCTAAACGCAAAACGCTGAACGCAAAATGCTAAACGCTTTATTTTATATAAACTTGTGAACTCACCAATCTCGTGTTGACACTTTTAGTATGTTATTCTCAGGTAGCCGAGGCGGGCGCGCGGTATAGGATCATGCATTGTTTTGAACGTTATTGATCTTGCAAACTTGTCTTAAACTGTTATCAACTGAGTTTTTAAGTCGTCCTGCGTGACACAACTTTTGTCTTATGGTTTTTACGCTTCCGCACTTATTTACACTTAAATGTTTTCGTGGTTTGAAAACTTTACTTATGGTTTGATTATAACTAATGATTCCGATCCTGTTAGTTCACACCCTCTGACGGTAAAAGTCCGTTAGTGGATTTTGAGGGTGTGACAAGAGGGGCCAAGGTGGGTGCAACTATAAGTCCTTCAAGGGTTGTGACCCGCCGAAACTGACTGGTTTGGGAGACGCAGTCGCTACCATTTAATGGATAACCGCCATGGATAAAATTATCCGAATCAGCGAATGCCGTCCCGACCAAGCCGTCGGTTATGCCACCCAATCATTTGGGGATGAAGCTATGTATTGGTGGGAGAGTGTGGAGCAGAGGAAGACCCGGGATGAGATTAAAGCTCTAAAGTGGGAGGATCCGAAAGAGTTAGTGATGAAGAGGTTCTGTGCTGACGCCGAATTTGAAAGGGCAGAGATGAAGTTCCTGAACCTGAAAGCTGGAACGATGACACATCGTGAGTATACCACCGAGTTCAACCGAATGTCTAGGTTGGTGCCCGATATAGTTAACTCTGAGGCTAAAAGGATCAAGTGTTATGTGAGAGGATTGCCACAGAGAGTCCGCACGCTAGACAGGATGAGTAAACCTGCTACCTTTGACTCTGCTGTCGAGCTTGCAGAGATGGTTTATGCAGACCTGGCTGCGGATGATGTTGTGGTGGAAGAAGAGAAGAAAGATAAGAAGTGGGTCAATCATTCTAAGCGACCCGGTACTCAGTTATGGAACTCCAAAGATAAGAAGCAGAAAGTGTGGGAGAAGAGATCCTGCAAGACATGTGGTAAGATGCACGGTGGTGAGTGCAAGTGGGGTAAGGGATTTGATGTTTGTTATAAGTGTGGTTAGGCTCATGGTGGGGAATGCAGGCCGGGATCAAATGCCTGTTACAAGTGTGGGAAAGTGGGACATTATACTCCCGATTGTACTGCTAAACCCGCATGCTACAAGTGTGGTAAGCCGGTCCATTTTTCCAAGGAATGCACTGATGGTGGAGACGGAGGAAGTGGAAAGAAGGATGCTGAACCTACAAGGCCAAAGACTAGAGCCTACATGCTGACTCAAGAACAAGCCAAGCAGATTCCCGATGTCGTCACAGGTACGTTTCTAGTAAACGGTATTTCCGCTTCAGTATTATTTGATTCAGGTGCGAACAAAATTTCGTAGCTACACCATTTAGTAAATTAGCTAAAATGAAATGTTGCCGAGTGTCTGAAACTTTTACAGTAGAAACCGCTAGTGACACTTCGGTTAAGATAATGAAAATGGTTAAGGACTGTAAGATAGAATTAGAGGGACGTGAGTTCCCTGTTACTTTGTATGTTATGACCTTAGGAGGGTTCGAGTAGTTTTGGGAATGGATTGGTTATCTGAGTATGAAGCTCTGAGAGTATGTAAGAGTAGGATAATAAGGTTAAAGTCCTTGGATGGTAGTGCGGTGACGGTTTATGGCGATAAGTAAAGTTCTGGGCTTAACGTCATTTCGATGATAAAAGCCGAGGGTTTGTTAAGGCGAGGGTTCGGTGCCTACCTGGCGTATGTTGTCAACGCTACAGCTGAGACAAAAGAAATGAATGATGTTCCTATAGTGCGCGATTACCCAGAAGTATTCCCTGAGGATCTTCCGGAGTTGCTGCCGGAGCGAGAGATAGAATTTCAGATAGATTTAGTACCAGGAGCCCAACCCGTTGCGAAAGCACCTTATCGTCTAGCACCGTCCGAGATGAAAGAATTAATGTCCCAACTGCAAGAACTCCTCGACAAGGGTTTCATTAGACCAAGTGTTTCCCCGTGGGGCGCACCAGTGTTATTCGTGAAGAAGAAAGATGGATGCATGAGAATGTGCATAGACTACCATGAGTTGAATAAGCTTACGGTGAAGAATAGGTATCCTTTGCCTAGGATTGGTGATCTGTTCGACCAACTGCAAGGTTCAAGTTGGTTCTCACGAATAGATCTAAGATCAGGCTACCATCAGCTAAAAGTGAAGGAGGCAGACATCGGTAAGACAACGTTTCGTACGCGGTATGGACACTACGAGTTTCTCGTAATGTCATTCGGTCTAACGAATGCTCCCGCAACATTTATGGACACGATGAATAGGGTGTGTCGGCTAATGTTGGATAAGTCAGTTATTGTCTTCATCGACGATATATTGATCTATTCAAAGAGTGAGTCTGATCATGCTGAGCATCTGAAAGAGGTATTGGAGACTCTGAAGAAAGAGAAGTTGTATGCTAAGTTTTCAAAATGCGCGTTCTGGTTGCGAGAAGTGCAACTTCTAGGTCACGTGATTAATCTTGAAGGGATCAAGCGATAACTAAGTGGAAGACTCCACAGAATCCGACTGATATACGAAGCTTCTTAGGGTTAGCTGGCTACTATACGAGATTCGTCGAAGGTTTCTCCAAGATAGCCGCACCGTTGACCGGTATGACCCGAAAGTCAATAGTATTCAGTTGGGGTAAGTTTCAAGAAGAAGATTTTTAGGAGTTAAAGAAGAGACTAACGCAAGCTCCAATCCTTGCTTTACCCGATGGTGACGAGGACTTGGTTGTTTGTACCGATGCTTCGCATCGTGGGTTAGAAGTCCGTGTTGATGCAACGAGGAAAAGTAATAGCCTGTGCGTCTAGACAGTAGAAAGTGCATGAGAGTACTTACCCGACGCATGATTTGGAGCTAGCAGCACTAGTGCACGCTCTTAAGATTTTGAGACATTATCTGTATGGTACTAAGTGTACCATCTATATAGATCATAAAAGCTTAAAGTACTTCTTCGAGCAGAAAGTGCTGAACATGAGGCAGAGAAGATGGCTGGAGTTGATTAAGGATTACGAATGCGATATTAAGTACTATCCTGGTAAAGCTAACGTGGTCGCCGACGCGCTAAGTCGTAAGAATGAGGAAGTCCTTGCAATAGTAAAGTCATACCAGCTGATTATGAATTCAAGTCTTTTCGAAGAAATCATCAAAGTACAGTAAGAGGTGTTAGTAGATGAAGGGCTAGTGAAGAAAGAGCATAATACAAGAATAAAGATTGACAAACAAGCCAAGCCGTAACCTAGGAACATCATAAAGGTATGTTCTTTACGTTAAAGGCTACATTTTTGTGAACGGTTTGCTATGAAACTTGACCCTAGAGTAGATTGGGTCTAGATACTTCATAAAAATGCAAACTTGATGATTAAAATGAACTCCATAGACCTATGGTTATGTACGGCTCATATGTGAGCCCTAGATCTAGCCTAGAACGTTTTAAACCTATAAAGGTCCAACCTTTATGCCTAAAACGGGATAGATCTTGAAGCCACGATAGTAATGGGTGTAATTGGGTATGATTGATGATGACAACGGGTTAAAGGTTCATTATTTGAACCATGAAACAAGTAATCTGGGCAGGGCAGAATCATAAGATAGAAAAATGAGTTGAACTGGGTGTTCTCGGCCACCATGTGAACTCGGTTAGCAAGGGTTCTTGGTGACCAAGGATTCTCGACCATTATGGGAACTCGGTGAACATGAGTTCTCGGTCAACCCACGTTCTCGGCCAAACATGAGATTTCGGTTAACACGAGATCTGGGTCAAAGCCTAAGTTCTCGTCCAGGATGGGTTCTCGGTCATGAGCTAGGTTCTTGGCTGGCCAGTTCTTGGTTGGGTTTTGGGCCTGAATCCAGTTGGGTCTAGATGGACAGATGGGTCCAGATAGTGAACAGTTGGGCTTGAATTAACTAAATCCATAAATGTTAAGCACATTATCTTAGGCTTAGTAAATAAGCCCAACCTAGATGTTAACCCCAGCCCGGGGCTCTGCCCCTTGGAACCCGCTAGGGGCTGCCACCCCTAGAACCCCGCTGCCAAGGGCGCTGCCCCCGGACCCCCGTTTGTTGTGGCTTATATAAAGATAGAAATACGATATGAGTAGTAATAGTTAATTGATACATGAAAATATTATACAGTTAGCCGTGTACAGCTCAAGAAAGGGATAACCTTTAACGGTGAACGCAACCGCATTCAGGTGAGTTTCTAGCCCCATTTCCTTGCTATGTGTTCCGGGCTGTGTGCATACTCGATGTGATAGTTAATACACTTACCTTAAATGGTAAGTGCGTGCCATATATGATTTATATGTTACTTATGTATGTATATTTTAAATGTGAATGAAAGCTTGTCGGTACGTGAACGTTCTTCGAATATTGCACGAATTGACAAGGGAGGTATGCATATGATAGCTGAATGTATATTAGATATATGTATAACATATGAGTTTGTTTGAATAATTAAAGAAAGTATATGTATGTTACGGGTATGAAAAGACAGTATGTACGAAGATGAAGAAATAAGGGATCAGACCCTAATAATATCTGAGTTAGAGAAGAAAGGGATCAGACCCTAATAATATCTGAGATAGAGAAGTAAAGAGGGATCAGACCCTAATAATATCTGAGATAGACAAGAAAGGGATCAGACCCTAATAATATCTGAGATAGACCAAGGAAAGAGGGATCAGACCCTAATAATATCTGAGATAGAAATGGAAGGGATCATGCCCTAATAATATATGAGATAGAATGGATAGTAAATATAAATTATGAACTTATTAAAGTATGTACGTAGGTACGAAAGTATGAAATGAAAGTAAATTGGTAAAATAATTATATGTATCTTCGGATGCATGATTGAAGGTAAGTATTGTATGACGTATGATTAACTAAAACTCACTCAGCATAGCTGACTTTTATTATGCACGCAGGTGAGTAGGATGTGACAGCTGGCGTGAGCGGGACTCATGGCAGAAGAATAAAAGCCTGGCATCTGAAGACCTGTTATGTTTTATAAGTTATGTTTTGAGTTGAAAAGACAAGAAGAATGTTTTATGACATGTTTATGATTTGATACGTAATATTTTATGAAAGATTTTATATTCCGCGTTTGTTATTATTAACTATGATAAATGGAACTATGTTGATGAGTAAATCTAACGTCCAAATGTGAGGTACCGGTAACGTGGCCTTACAGATCGTAATCTTCTTTCCTTTCAAACAGAATCTTGTTCTCGAATAGCAAATCATTATCGGTCACCGATAAATTAACAGACACATTAGATCTATGACTCGTATAAAGTTAGTCTTAAATCCCTTTCCTAACACGATGATCGCCTCGCCCGATCTGTTATCATAGTACCATAGATTGATCGATAGGTGAAGATTCTGTGAAAAAGTCTTCACCGGTACACTTTTCATCGTCTTTGGTGGCTTAACTTTAAGGACAAGTTTCCTCCAACCCGTACGGGGATCAATCTCATCAATATACTTATGGGTTGGAACCTGCGATTTTAAGAACTTAAATCCGTGGTTGACCTCCAAGAGCATATGTTGATGGAACCATCCTGCTAATCGATCTCCACCACGATTGATAAATGGCCGATTGGCGAGCGTCCAAACGTCCCACCTTGGTAGTGAGAGAACGTCAGCAATATATTGAAAAAACTGGACGCCGTTCTCCCACATAATTATACAAACTTTCAACTCTGAATCATACAACCAAGAAACAATATCATCTTTAATTGTTTGCATGACCTTCAATGTGGTTTTCTGATTGGCTTTGGCCCGTGCAACACCATCCAGTTGTTGTTCTTGATCCACATATCGATAAGCTTCAATGATCTTTGAAGCTTGAGACTTGTTGCTACGGTTCTTAAACCAACTTTCAATATCATAATCAGACCAGCTTGACTCGTTTCCTGAGATCTTATCTTTCTTCCTTGTTCTCTCAAGATGATCTTCAACAACTTTGACATAATCTTCAGTGAATGTTGGATCACCCTGATCAACGTTTAAATGATGGTAAATCTCAGGATATTACTCTGCTTTCATATCTTCCATTTCAATTTCCTCATCTTCAAAACTAAACGACGTATTCCCATGTGGAATACTCGTATCAAACAAAACCTCATCATCATTAACAACCTCCACGTCCTCCTCAGCCTCCAACGCATCTAAAACTTCATCGTTCAGACCTAATAATAATGAAATCTGATCGCGAGTCAATGCATGATCGACAATTTCTCCTTCTTCAATCTCATCCACGTTGGCAGCACTCATCACCACCTGTTGGTTCAGCCGGGACCGAGACGATCCGAGCGCGTTCGAGACGGAAGGTTTGAAAACCAAAGACGGACAGAAACAAACACGAAACAAACGATTTCATTGATAAAAACGAAAGATTACATGCTTGTTTAAACACTGAAATCACGATCTATGGCAGGGGGAGGTCGAGCATGGCCTCCCCCCTCATCCGGACAGCACCTGGGCTCCGGGCACGCAAAAACCTTAAACCCTTTTCTGTTCACGCCTGAAAGCTGGTATTTATACCCGCTGCCATTCGGTCAGGACTCATTCGATCGAATGAGTCCTATTCGATCGAATGGCAGACTCATTCGATCGAATCAGAAACTCATTCGATCGAATGAGTATCCATTTGAAAATGCTCTTTCAAATGGATCACTTTCAGCGTGAACCACTACCTAGGTGTACAGCATACAACATAAACATTCTAAACTATTCGCCAAGCGACGGCCACAAAACATGCACCAACATATTCCCCCTTGGACGTTGCTTGCGAATTGCTGTAGACACCTCTTGCAATCTTCAGTCAAATCTTCTGCTATATCTTGATAATCACGTTGAAGAATACCATCATTGCAGCAAGATTCCCCCTTAGACTGAACTCTCGGTTAATGATGCAAAGTGTTCTCCATTGCTGACATCTTCAGACAAAACAATCTGTTTAAAAACAAACCAACTATAGAAATTCCCCCTCAGACGTTGGCGTGTATCCCAATATATAGACGTGTAAGCTCATATCGTCTTCCGCTGACTTAATAATGTATTGGGCAATCTTTGATGAGGCTTCCGATCCACAGCTACTCCCCCTAAACAGATTAGTTTGTATGCAGATTCATCATCGGAGACAAAGACACATCATTAACTTCGTGATTGCGAATCACTATTCTTCAACAGCATTCCCTCCAGAAAGCGGAATTCTCACATGCGGAAAATAAATATTTGACGCTGATTGGCCCATAAATAGTCAGATGCTCCTGACTACCCCACAATAACTCAAACTCAGATTCTCTCCACAAAGCAGAATCTTCAGAATGCGGAAAATAAATTATTTGACGCTGATTGGCCCATAAATAGTCAGATGCTCCTGACTACCCCACAATAACTCATCAGTAAACACTTTTCTCTGTTCTTCTGTGTTCTTATAACAATCACCACTGTAGAAGCTCAATGAACAAGGGGTTATCCATTAAACTTGTAAACGATAATTCCTTCAGGTGATTGTGCTTTGTTCATTGCCCCAATTTGCCGCTTTAACCATTAAACATTTAAACGCTCTGACTTTGCCGGCAAATATCAGTGAAAATTTCACTGTCACCAAACTTTTTCTGGAATGTAATCAACTTGTAAAGGATGTCCAGAAAAATCTTCATCACTGACCCGAAAATTAACCGAAAATTTCCCGGAAATTTTGTCGAAAAAATTTTATTTTTGCCAAACTTTTTCAGAAGACTTCCCGACTGATAAAAATGGCTTGGGCAAATTTTCGTGTAACCGAAAATTTCTGGAACATGTTCGATCGAATGAAGCACAGATTCGTTCGGATGAAGAATAGATTCGATCGAATGAAGAACTGGTTCGATCAGCTATTTGAATTTGACACTTTGAGCGGGAAAACCAGTTCGATCGAATACAATCTGATTCGATCGAATGAAGAACTGGTTCGATCAGCTATTTGAATTTGACACTTTGAGCGGGAAAACCAGTTCGATCGAATACAATCTGATTCGATCGAATGAAGACAATCGAATGGGCGGGAAAACTGGCGTTTGAATTTGACACTTTAGAGCGGGAAGACTGATTCGATCGAATCAGTCAATCGAATAGGTCTATTCGATCGAATGGGGAACTCGTTCGATCGAATGGACTGATTCGACTCCTTCAACGCCAGCCCAGAAAACGCGAAGAACACGAAGAACACACCAACATTTTAACGTCCAGAACGCATAAAATCAAGAGCTCGGTTTGCTAGAACGGTTGTTAGACCCTTCCAGCGGTAACCGTGGCTCTGATACCAATTGTTGGTTCAGCCGGGACCGAGACGATCCGAGCGCGTTCGAGACGGAAGGTTTGAAGACCAAAGACGGACAGAAACAAACACGAAACAAACGATTTCATTGATAAAAACGAAAGATTACATGCTTGTTTAAACACTGAAATCACGATCTATGGCAGGGGGAGGTCGAGCATGGCCTCCCCCCTCATCCGGACAGCACCTGGGCTCCGGGCTTCTGCTTGAATGAGTCGAATCAGTCTATTCGATCGAACGAGTTCCTTATTCGATCGAATGTGACTTATTCGATTAGTAGTTCGATCGAATCAGAAGTAAATGATAAGATCTATCTCATTCGATTGTCTGTTATCGAACCAGATCTCATTCGATCGAATGAATAGCTCACCCGATCGAATGTGTTGCTCGTTCGATCGAACTAGTCCAGAAAATTTGAAAATTTTAAACGCATTCAGTCGTTTCGATATCTGTTCGTTCTAACACGTTTAAGTTTACAGATTCAATGGCTGAAGTTGCAGAAGTGGTTGCTCCATTCAAAACGTCTATCAAGCACAATATCGTGGCTTTCCTGGACGAAAAGTCTAGCCACGGGAAGGATTTTGCAACAGTTATCAAATTTCTGAAGAGGTCAAGGATTTCTGGACCTATCTCGAGGATCGTTGAGCCTATAATGTCAATTCAACAAGAGTTCTGGAGGAATGCCACGCACGACAAAACAGTCGTGCCGTCGGTTATTCGCTCCACGGTCAGAGGGCATGCCATCGTAATATCTGCCCAGGTAATCCGAGAAGTCTGCGGCTTTGTAGACTTAGAATCAGACCCTACATCATTACATCCTGCGGCAACTAGAGGATGTTTCGCAAGAATGAAGTATGACGGCGATCTCAATGCCGGTCTGCTTCACAAAGCCAACCTGTGCCCCGAATTCAAGTATCTGGCACACGTGGTGATGCATTGCTTGGGGCCTCAACGAACTAGCTTTGACAAGCTGAGGGAAAGCATGCAGTTCACCGTAGCTGCTCTAGTGATGAACCGCCCCTACAACTTCTCTCAAATGACGTTTGGTCATATGGTGGAAAACATCACGTTGAAACAAGGGAAGAGCGAGAAGTTTCTTCAGTACCCGAGGTTCGTTCAGATGATAGTTGATACTCAAGCACCGGGTCTACTGAAAGAAAATGAAGGTGATGTGGTGAAACTGGACCACATGAAGAATGAGACTCTCAACCGTCTCAAATCCTACAAAGAACGTCCCACCAGGCCACCACTCAAACGATGCTTCGGGCATATAGTCAATCCGTCCTACAGGGCCCCTCCGAAGAGGAAGTGGAGAAATGCTGCCAGTGATTCAGACGTCGAGAATTTACCGTATCAGGAATCCAGCGACGATTCTGACACTGAGGAGGTGGCGGTCCCGGAAGACACAAGGACAGAAGCTGAAAAACAGGCTGATTGTATTTAAATGTTGAGGATCTGGAGGCTGGTGAAGAAGTTAGAGCCGAGAAACAACCGGCTGAGATAGATGCGACTGAAGAAAGGCCTGCAAAGAGGAAGAAGAAGAAGGTTACAAGAAAGTATCGGAGTTTATTTTCCGATCAACCACGTCCTTCAATGGTACCATCAGTTGGGACTTCTGCTGCCCCTCCTGCTCAACCAGCACAGCCACCAACACCGCAGTCAGCACCACAACCTACTCCTCAACCTCAACCGGAAATGTCTATACCTCAAAAGGTTGCATCTGAAATTGCTGATCTTCACAAGGCTATGATGAAGATGTTATTGTTCAAGACAGAGCAAGAAGAACAGAATCGACTCAGAGATGAGCAGATTGCTAAACTTCAAGCTGAGAACGAAATGCTCAGGCTTGAAAACAGTCAGCTAAATGCTACTGTCGCTGAACAAGGATCTTCGATCAACAAGCTGAAAGAGTCAAATCTAAGCCTTGAAGCAAAAGTGACCGAGCTGAAAGGAGATGTTCTTCGTCTGGAAGGTCCAACCAATGTCGATGTGGACACAGACGAACTGGACTCTTCTGATGATGGAGGTGAAGGTATTTAAGAGGAATTTGAGTGAATGTAGTGAGGACTTAAATGTTAAATCTTTTTAATTAATGATTTGTGTGTAAACTTAGTTTCATATGTAATGGTATTGTATTTCATGTTTATGATATTACATATGTTTATTTAAAAAAAAAAAAAAAAAAAAAAAAAAAACTTTGTCGGACCGGTGCGGGACACGGTTTCCCAACGATTCACGGGGCAACGTGTTAGAGTGCGGAATCCTCTAACACGGCGATTCGGTGGTGATCAACAACGCACGGTTACGATTCCTAAGACGGTTTGACACCTAGGGACGGAGGAAAAGACCGACACGACGAAGATGGGCAGAGAGGATTTTCGGCAGTAGCAGGTTCGTGACTGTGTGTAATGTGTGCTCTCTTTGTGAAATTTCCTAAGTTTCGTTTATATATCGTATACTGATTCGATCGAATGAGTATCTCATTCGATCGAATGAGTCCTGGTTCGATCGAATCAGTCACTGATTCGATCGAATCAGTTTCTTTTGACATTTTCAGTCCGTTAACTTGGTTTCACGATCGTTATTTTCATATCGAACCATCCTGATAGAACTGGGGACATACACATGACATTTCATGTCCTAACAAACTCCCCCTTGGAGCCAGTTCTATTTACTTATAATCAATCGAGTTCTCTTGCTCGATCGTAACTCCCCCTTGGAGTTATCTCACTCTCTCTTTTCTCAAAGCTAGTGGTGCGCACGTTGCATCCACGAACTCCTTTCTTCATGAAGTTCTCTCAAGATCAAATGGTTCAGTCAGTCAGACTTACCATAGGTTCCGCATATCCTGAGAAGCTGTCAATTGGAATTTTAGATAAACATTTAAGCACAATCTATCACAATGTTCCAAAACAAATTACATTCAACTCAAGAACAATTACAATCAGAAGATTAAACCTTGAATTACAACAAGAAACAAAATAAACATGACAATTAAGCTTCAGTTTCTTGTGCATACTTCTTCTGTTTCTCTTTCCAGTTTGATCACACGGTTAAAAACAAGTAAAACTTACATTTTTGTAATCTACGTGAAAAACTGAATAAAGTGATCGGATCAAAAAGAGGGTTTGAGAAAAACAAATTTGAGAGAGAAAATCCGTAATATTTTTCGAATAATTCTGTCCGATCGAATAAGTTTGAATATTTATACTGTTTTTGGACTTATTCGATCGAATGGACTTGTTCGTTTGGATCATTCGATCGAATGAGATTCTATTCGATCGAATGAGTCTCTTCATAACTGTTCGCATTCTCTCACACACTGATTCGATCGAAACTGTCCATTCGATCGAGTTATTCATTCGAATAGCAACCTATTCGATCGAATGAGGGAAAACATTTGAAAAATAAATTTTTTAAATTTCTTATTTCCCGTCCATCGATCGTGATGCCTTTGAACCTGCACGAAAACATAAACTTTTGACACTTGGTTAGTTTTCTTAGACATTTTCCAATCCTGAGAGCTTCGTTCCTACAGAACATATAGATCATAATACATTAGTAACAAATGGAAAAATATCAGGCTCAAACATCTTTGGGTTTTCTTGTCACTTCATTCTTTCTTTCATGCACAGCCTGTTGCACAGATGAACATTTAGCAACCTGCATGAAGTTTTCTTTCATTCCTACACACTGGATAAACATTTAGTAGGAACAGACAGGGATCAGACTACCTGTCACGATGATTTCTCATTAAAAAAAAACAGAATAAAATTAAAAAAAATTAATTCAGAATAAAAATCTTTTTGTATGTTTTTTTTTTTTTATAATATTCAAACTGAAATAAACAACTGTACAGGATCTATAATAAGAAATCATACAGACGTATATGACTATCTACTGAGACTTTTCGGGAATTTTTTTTTTTTTTTTTTTTTTTTTTTTTTTTTTTTTTTTTTTAACAGAATATACGAAGTTAAACAAGACATAATGAATATTCTTTTTGTGAGAAAGATCCGAACAGGAATCATACTAATTACGTGACTGTCACACAGATCCGTGTTTAGCTGTATTATGACATAAAGAAACAGGTTGTGAGCATGTAAATAACTTAAAATGGTTTTCATCGTTTCTGTGATACGAGTTAGGTTCAATTATGTCTCAAAATTTAAGTGGGTAACAACTCAGAGATTATGATGCCTCCTATCTATTCTCAAAGCGTATTTGGCTTTCCCCAAGTCACCCCGAATTGACCTTGACCCATAGTGTCTGATTAAGGTTGTAAGTGTCTTCATCTGCTTCCCGTTTTCTTTCTTACTCCATGATTGAGAAGTCTTGACATTGTTAACTCTAGAATGTTTCAATCACTCATAAGGTAAATTTTTTTTTTTTTTTTTTTTTATTTTTTTTTTATTTATTTTTTTTTTTTTGAATGTTACATAGACTTCAGAGTAGTAAACAATTGCAAGTCCCGAATCTGGATCACTGCAGTTTCTTCACACACTATCTTTACAGGAATCAGAACACTTATGGGCTCGTGTATGACTGGGTAATCGCTTTTCTGCCTATCATTCGGAAAGATATATATGAAGACATACAAAACTCTTAAGGAGTTTCCACGTAAAATCGAGTAGATTTAGTTTGTATCACATCTACTTTTACGCACCATAAAAAGCTACCATGACACACAATGACCGTTCTAAAGCCTTTTAAGCCTAATAACTTCACTAGTTAAGCTCACAGAATCAGTGTATCTATCATTTTCCAAGGTTGGATCAATTTCTCATTTTCTGAATATATATGAATGTCCTTTTTTTTTAAAAAAAATAACGTTTAAATTATTTCGCCCCGATCAAGTCAAAGTCTTCAGGTAAACGGCTATCCTGAAGATCCAATGGATCAACTGGACCGACCACATACGAGTATGTGTCCTTCTAACTAAGTATAACCGACTATTTTTCAGCGAAAGAATAAAAAACCCATCAAAACCCGCCCCGATCACTTTCAGTCATCTGGTTAATGGCTATCCTCATAATCTACTAGTAGAAGTAAGGACCAAAACACATCCGAAAATGTGTCCATCAAACTGAGGTAACCGACATAATTTTAAACGATAGTGATGTATAAAAATTTAATATAAGAAAAATGAAAATAAGCTGTACAGAAATAACAAATCTTTTTGATGTCTCAGTATGATAGCGTCTGTGTACTATCACCTTTCTTGTAACAAGATCAACTTCTCAAAATTTTGAAAATTTTTGGTTTTTCTTGAAACCTTTCTCCCCCTAGAATTTATAAAAAAAAACAAAATCTTTTTGGATTTTTTTTTTAAATTTTTAAGAAAAGAAAAAATGAAAACAATTTAAATGATATCTTCAGGAACATCTTCTGATATACGTTTAACGCCGTTGATCTCTAGTAAATATAAAAACCGTGGTTTATCAAATGCTTTAGTGAAGAGATCAGCGCGTTGTTCCTGAGTGGGGATTTTTATCACATCGATTAACTTCTTTTCGTAGCAGTCACGAAGGAAGTGATATCGAATTTCGATGTGCTTCGTTTTGCTAAAATGGACCGGATTTTTGGTAATTGAAATTGCAGCAGAATTATCAATATATATGGGAGTAGTAGAACATTCAATACCGTAGTCACGCATTTGTTGCTGAATCCAAATAACTTGAGAACAGCAACTGGCAGCCGCAATATATTCCGCCTCAGCTGTTGAAGTGGAGACTGACGTCTGCTTTTTGCATTGCCACGTTACTAAACGACTTCCAAAGAACTGACATCCTGCTGTTGTTGATTTGTAATCGAGTTTACAACCACCATAATCCGAATCACTATACGCATGAAGATCGAAGTTGTCATCATAAGGATACCAAAGACCCCAATCTGGAGTACCCTTCAGATAACGCAAAATTCTTTTGACTGCAATCAGATGGGAGACCTTCGGCTTTGACTGGTAACGTGCACAGAGACACGTAGCAAACATTATGTCTGGCCGAGAAGCAGTCAGGTACATTAGAGATCCGATGATCCCTCTATAGTGAGTTGGATTGATCAATTCACCCTTCTCGTCAGGATTAATCCCGTGATTAACCTCTAAAGGAGTTCCCTGTGAAGAAGAACTCAACATCTCAAACCGTTTCAAGATGTCATTGACGTATTTTGTCTGGTGAATGAAGATACCGGAATCTTTTTGATCAACTTGAAGTCCTAAGAAGAACTTCATCTCACCCATGGAGCTCATTTCAAATTTTTCTTTCATCACTTGTTCGAACTCCTTACAAAGTGTTTTATTCGTGGACCCGAAGATGATGTCGTCCACGTACACTTGTACCATAATTAGATCTCCTTCTTTTTCTTTTGAGAATAGCGTGCAGTCAATGGTTCCCCTTCTAAACCCGTTGTTCAGAAGGTGTTTGGATAGTTCTTTATACCAAGCTCTCGGGGCTTGGTGAAGACCGTACAAAGCCTTGTTGAGCAGATAGGCTTTGTCCTTGTGATATGGGTCTTCAAAACCTGGAGGTTGTGCCACATATACGGTCTCTTCGATGTGACCGTACAAAAAGGCACTCTTGACGTCCATTTGATATACTTTGAATTTCTTGAAAGATGCATACCCCAAGAACATCCGGATTGCCTCCAAACGAGCAACCGGAGCATATACCTCATTGTAGTCTAGGCCTTCGATTTGCCTAAACCCTTGGACCACCAGGCGGGCTTTGTTGCGAACAATCACTCCACGATCGTCACGTTTACATTTTAGTACCCACTTAGTGCCAATTTTCTTCTGTCCTTTGGGGAGATCCACCAGCTTCCACACACCAAGTCTTTTAAACTGCAATAATTCCTCTTGCATGGCTGAGACCCAGTTGGGATCTTTCAGCGCATCGGTGGTGCTGTGTGGTTCTTCTTGTGCTAAGAAGCATTCATGGGCATTAAGAGCAACTGATCCTGACTCCATCATTTCTGTGTAGAGACCAAAATTCAGCTGTCGACGAGTTTTGACACCCTGTTGAATGTCCCCTATAATGTTGTCTTGTGGATGATCACGTTCAGTCCTAACAACCGGATTGTCAGGAATGACAACATTTTGTTCCAAGTTAGTTAAGTTCGGCTCAGGAACTGGAGCGGATTGTGGTGCCTCTGAAGTAGACGTTAGAGGCTGATCTGCATTCGGCACTTCTTGATTTGACGATGAAGGTTGTGAAGTAACCTGAGTTGGTGCCGATTGTACATCATCTGCTGGAGATTCATCTTCAGATTCAGATTCGGAAGATTCTTGAACTTGATCGCTAGACTCTGTGGAGGAAGATGATGACGGACCAGGATGAGTTGAAGATTGCAAAGATTCATCAGGAGGTGCATTTTGCGCCTCATACATCATTTGAATAGCAATCTCATACAGATTGAAAGACTTGAACAATTTGTCATAATCAAACAACCAGTCTTCTCCTGTCCCCTTGGCTGGTTCTGTGTAGCGTTGAACATCGACATGGTACCATTCTTCAACTAATTTTGTTGTTCTGTTGAAGACCCTTTTGAGAGGTACGCTGTAACCCAGAAAATAACCCTTGATAATCTTCTCCTCGAACTTATTATCAACGTGCCTTTTAAGTAACGTGCAAAGAGCTCCGAATGGTTCCAGGTGCTCTAAGTTAGGCCTTCGTCGTTGAAGAAGCTCGAAACTTGTCTTGCCGTGGCGCTTGACAATGCCTACCCGATTTAATGTGAAACAGGCGTTGGCAATTGCCTCACTCCAAAACGTAACAGGTAACACTGAGTCGGCTAACATTGTTCTTGCTGTCTCGATTAACGTACGATTTTTCCTTTCAGCAACCCCGTTCATTTGTGGAACATATGGAGCACTGAACTCCTGAACGATCCCTTTTTCTTTGCAGAAATTTTCAACATTCGCATTTTTAAATTCTGTACCGTTATCTGACCGCATTCTTCGAACCTTCAGATTGTATTGAGACTCAATAGTTGTAACCAGCAGTTGTATACATCCAAACATTTCTGATTTTACTTTCAAGAAAAACACCCAAGAGAATCTAGAATATTCATCAGTAACCACTAGACAGTATGAGTGCCCAGAGATACTTTTGACGCTTATTGGGCCAAAAAGATCCATATGAAGGAGTTCCAACGGAATATCAATCGAGTGGAAACTCTTAGACTTGTGGGACCTTTTTATTTGCTTTCCTGCTTTGCACTGCACACACGAATCAGGGAGACGAAAGCTTCTCAGATTAACTCCCTCAACTAGTCTGTTGTGCACAAGCTTGTTCATGTTCCTGACATTTATGTGTCCCATCCGTCTATGCCATAAGACAGTATCACGTTCGGATGCCTTGGACACAAAACATGTCGCCGTTGGAGACGATGACCCTGCCTTAGCCATATCCAGAATGTAGAGATCACTCTGGCGTGCAGCTGACATTAAAACCTTGTCTTCAGGAAAGTTGAAATCCTTAGCCAAGATGTGGCAATCTCGGTCGTCAAACATAACTTTGAAACCTTTGTCGCAGATTTGACTTATCGACAACAGGTTGTTCTCCAACTCTTTGATGAAATTAACTTTCTCAAACGAAATTCGCCCATTAGACACAATTCCTTGGGCCGTGATATAACCTCCTTGATTTCCTGCAAAGGAAACTGCACCTCCTTTTATTTGTCTGACACTTGAAAGGAGATTCATGTTTCCAGTCATGTGCCTGGAAGCTCCTGAGTCTATGATCCACATGTTGAATCTTGGATCATATAGAGCAACCTGCACACAAAAACAAAAGGTTTAAATATCATTGGAAACCCAAGCCTTTACGGTCTTGGGTTTTCCATTTTCATCACGAATGTACAATTCAATCCATTTACCCTCATTAACACTGTTTTCTGGTTTTACATTGTTGTCAACAGTGTTAGTTTTCTTTGGTTTCCAAAAGTCAGTCTTCTTCTCAACATGTTTGAGATAGATGGTTGAAGACTGAGTTTCACTTGTCGAAGTGGAAACATTTGGATCTGAGGGGTTTGGGGATTGGTGTGGTGAGGTTGGTTGAGGTTTCCGAGGAGAAACCGACCTCGGTGTGTGAAACCGTTCTTGACCTTGAACGTCAATGGTCGGTCGCCTCCTAGGAGGTGACTTGGCATACCTCGGATCCGGAGTCGATATGTACTGCTTAGGATCCGTGTACTTATAGCAAAATCTTGCTATATGCCCTACCTCTCCACACGAAAAACAGTAGTTTCTCCCCCTTTGACTTGGTGGAGAGAAATAACTCTGTTTTTGTCGGTTATCATAGTACCCCCTGGATTTGATATTTTGGGGTGTAGTTTGTCTAGGAGGGTGTTTTGGGAAATTATGTTTTTCATTAACGTTACCCTCCTTTACAAACTGGGTACTATGTTCCACATAGACTTTCTCAGATTTAGGATTAAACTTTTTGTTCTGAGAATTTCTTGTTGTTGTTGCCTTTGACTTAGATGGTGGTGGGCCCGACTTAGTTGTGGAACCTAAGTCTGTGGCAACAACATTTTGTTTGGACTCAGGAGCCGGGTCAATGACTTCTTTTCCCTTAGACTTAGAAATTTGGTTTGTGTCCTCGGGTATATAATCATTTGATTCATCATCCGGCACAGCTCCTGGTGTGCTTGCAAATTGATTCAGGATCGGGGGTGGGACATTGTTATATCCCACGCCTTTTTCCTTTTTGCCTCGGAACTCGGGAATGATGTGTTCTAATAAATAAGATGAATTTGAGTAACTTTTTAATTTGAAATTCAATGATTCAAAATCAGCTTTCAAGTTTTCCAATTCTTTTTTCAAAACATTATTCTTATTTATGTGAAAATTGATAGAATCTTGTTGATTCAGAACACATATTTCAAGTTCCTTGTTCTGACGCTTAAGGCTATCAATCTTTTCTTTAAAAGCAGACTCTTTCTGCTTCCAAGCCTTATTCTGTGCAAGCGCGTCAGTCAGTTCCATTAAAGATCTTGAGGCTGCTTGTTTGTAAGCCTCGAGATCTTCAATTCTCTCTTTTAGAGATTGAATTTCTTGTTCATACAATTCACATTTTAAACATTTAACATTTTCTGGTTTGGGAGTTGATGGGTTAGAACTTACCTTGGCATTTGATGTCTCTGCCATGAATGCAAAGCAAAGATTCCCAGCTTTTTCCAGAAACGATGCAGAAGTTGCTTTAGACTCTACTTCGTTGACTTCTTCAACTTTAGCAGCCTCTGCGGGAATTGTCGAACATGGAGATATTTGAGGAACATTTGACTCTTTATCGTGATCCTCCTTAATCTCCAAAGATACCACTTCAACCTCAGGTTCTTCTTCATGGACTTCAGCAGCTGGTTCATCGACAATATATTCTTCATTGGTCGAGGAAACAACAGACTCGGTTTCAGAGTTTCCATCTACTATTGTGACATCAGCCATGTTGATGCTGAAGTTCCATGTCTCGCCTTCATCCCCTTGAACTGCAAGAGCAGTTTCATTGTTGATGTTGACGTTGTTTGCTGCGGTTTGATTTTGAGGGACCAGTTGTCTCTCAAGGTTGACAGTTGCAGCAGCTGCAGCAGGAGTGGATGATGATGAAGTGGTTCGGAAGGGATATTGGTGACCTTCCCTTCTTGGCTTCGAACACTCCTTGGCAAAGTGACCAAGTTCGCCACAGTTGTAGCATTTTACTTTGTTTTTATCAAAGCCGAACTTGGATTTGTTGTTTATTGAGAGGGCCTGACCTGTTTTCTTCGTCCACTTTCTGGCCCTTCGGAACGCACTGCCAAGAGCCCACATAATGTCTATGCGTTCCATATCATCTTCGTCAAGCTGTTCATAGTCATCACTGTCCAGATGACTATTTCCTAGCTTACCCGCCACCATTAAACTGTAGGACTCAATTATCGTGCCTAGAGTTGCCATGTGTTCTTTGGCAACCTCCACTGTTACTGTTCCCAAGCCTTCAGTATTCAACGTTGCTTTCTCCGTTGACTTGGGTCCGGAGTTAGTACTTGAGTTTCCAGAAGTTGATGGTGGGACGGAAGATCTCGTTTCAGTCCCCTTTGATTGATTTGACGTTGAGGAGACAAAAGCGGTCTTCATCGGAGCATGATCAGTTGAATCTGACATAGGAGGTTTTGACATGTAGAGTGATTTGTCAGAAGTTGATCTCGGTTTTCTGGAGGAGGCTCTTAGTTCAGCCTCTTCTTGTCTGATTTCTTTAATAAAATCAGACAGGAGAATCGTCTCCAGCTGATGACTTCTTCTCATTACTGTCAGGAAGGTGTTCCAGCTGGTTGGAAGTCCTTGAGCAAGACATCTAACCTTTTCAGTCCCTGTTGTTTTGACATTATAGGACTTGAGTTCTGACATTAGATGATAGAATCTCGACAGTAACGATTCAATGTCTTCTCCCGATTCTGGACCAAACAAATCAAATTCACGCTTGAGCTCCCGTGCGTGAATTTCTCTAAGTGAGTCAGATCCTTCACATCGTTCAACCAGTGCGTTCCAAAGAGTTGACGCTGTTGTAAACTGGTTAAACTGATGGAAGAGATCGCTTGAAAGTGCTTGTGACAGTAACGAGAAGGCTTTCTTCTCAGCATCAAAGGCTATCCTTTGATCTTCAGACAGCCTAAAGTAACTCAAAGTCTCACCATCATCATTTGTCGGATGCACCCAAGTTGTCTGAACAGCTTCCCAAAGTCCAGGATTCACACCTGTTATATGAATTTGAAATCTTGTCTTCCAGGTTGTAAAATCGTTTAAAGTCATTAGCTTTGGTGGCTTGTTATAGCTTCCCGATTCAGAATCACTTTCGAGAATCGATTGAATCCTCTTGTTGGTACTCGAACTTGCAGCCATCTTTGTTTCTTTGCTTTAACGTTGAACTGTTGATCGAATGGGTTTGATTCGATCGGATGAGTGACCTATTCGATCGAATGTGTTCTGGTTCGATCGAATGTCTCTCTGAAATGCAGATCTGTAAGTTATTCGATCGAAAGTGAATCTGGTTCGATCGAATGGGTTGAGAGGTTCGATCGAAAGAGTTTCTGGTTCAATCGAACGGGTTCTGACAGTCGAATAAGACAAAGATCGAATCGGCGGATCGAATAAAAGACTTATTCGATCGAATGGTGACTAATTCGATCGAACGAACAAATCTGGTTCGATCGAATGAACTAGGAGTAATTCTCGGCGGGAAAAAACTGATTCGGTCAAAGTTTAAACTTGTTCGATCGAATAGGAAGGCTATTCGATCGAATGAGTTCCAAAAATAGACACGTTCGATCGGAAAATCTGGAAATTCCAAAATTAGAAGATTTTGACGGATTTTCGAATTTTGAATCAAAAACACAAATCTTGGAAGATCAAGAAGCAACTTAAGATCAAAATATGACTTTTAACACAAAAACAACTTAAGACCAACCAAAAAACGGATCAAAACCACCAAAAATACGAAGAACACGAAGAACGCGAGGAACGTTCTTGACGAAACTCGAACTTTTAACACACAATTCTAAGTCCAAAACACCAAAGTATGACAATTTTAACAGTTTTTGACAAGAACACGACGAACACCAAGATCAAAAACACCAAAAATTCGGAATTTTCCGGCAAAAATTACGATTTTCCCGAGAAAAACACGAATTTTACCACCGAATCGCCGTGAATCTAGAACCAAAGGCTCTGATACCACTTTGTCGGACCGGTGCGGGACACGGTTTCCCAACGATTCACGGGGCAACGTGTTAGAGTGCGGAATCCTCTAACACGGCGATTCGGTGGTGATCAACAACGCACGGTTACGATTCCTAAGACGGTTTGACACCTAGGGACGGAGGAAAAGACCGACACGACGAAGATGGGCAGAGAGGATTTTCGGCAGTAGCAGGTTCGTGACTGTGTGTAATGTGTGCTCTCTTTGTGAAATTTCCTAAGTTTCGTTTATATATCGTATACTGATTCGATCGAATGAGTATCTCATTCGATCGAATGAGTCCTGGTTCGATCGAATCAGTCACTGATTCGATCGAATCAGTTTCTTTTGACATTTTCAGTCCGTTAACTTGGTTTCACGATCGTTATTTTCATATCGAACCATCCTGATAGAACTGGGGACATACACATGACATTTCATGTCCTAACACCACCCCTTTCTCATAATCTATAAATCTAATAGTTTTGGCTTTGATCGACTTGATAGGATTAACGTTAGTCGTGTCTTGATACACAATTATCTGCCGATCATTGACTTCACCACCACCACTCGTACCAGCAGTAGACGAGCTGTGAGCTTGTTTCGGCTCACTTCAATTGGCACCAGGAGCATCAGGATCCTCATCTTCGTCATCGTTCTTCAATTTCTTTAACACATCATCTTTGCACGTTAGCCGAAGCATAAGGTCCTCCTGCTCCTTTATCTTCACCCCCTGAGCCGCCACAATCTCACGTAGCTCTTTAGTTTCCTTCTGGAAATAAGACACATACCCCATCAGACGACGTTGATTTGTCTTTATCTGTTGAACTTGAAGATCACCCGCCATTTGATTCTCATATATGTGAATCAGACTCAAAAGCATATCCATCTGATGGGTAGGGGCAAAGCATGAAATGAAGTCGGTACATGCTGTACATGACACTGTGGACGGCTGATTCTCATAAATGAGAAGTCCGAGGGTTGTGTAGGCATCATGGTTGGTGTAGGAGGAAACACCATTGATGTTACAGTAGGCCTTGGCATTGGAGATAACAGTGATGATGGATTAAGCCAAGCCTTGGATCGGAAGTAATGGTTGTCGTCAATATAAGTGTCGGGGTGCTAGTAGTAAACGACACCGTCGGCCGTTGTGGTGCAGACGACCTAGGCACCTTTGGACTAATTTCCACACCTGATCAGTGCCTAACACGATGTTTGGGCTGTTTATCTTTCTCTTATTCCTTGCCCTTACGTTTTCATTGAGTAGCCTGCGAGCTTGCTGCCTCAACGTCAACACATCGTCCATCACCCCCATGACCATCATCTCCACCTTCTTCATAACCACCATCATTCCTACCTGGTCCTTCT
Source organism: Bidens hawaiensis (assembly GCF_021521415.1). Taxonomy (NCBI): domain Eukaryota; kingdom Viridiplantae; phylum Streptophyta; class Magnoliopsida; order Asterales; family Asteraceae; genus Bidens; species Bidens hawaiensis. Next base: position 123,841 of record NW_027496559.1, on the reverse strand, counting down.
TCACGTTCAAAATCTGAGTCATCGTGAATCCCATGATCATCAGAAGGACATTTATAAGCCGGATTCGCCAAGTGACCAATCAAATGCTTGGTCTTTGGACGATCTGCTGGTTCTTGACCACAGTAAGTCTTCATCCTCATTATTGTATCGGCAGTCATGTGTTCCAACTTCAACACATCATTCTCCAAAGTCTGATCAATCACCAAATTAGGAATCAAATCATGAATAATTAACTGTACGAAGAGCGGATACATGAGAAATTTGTTGCGACGATTCTTGATCAAGCAGTTCTCCTTCAGGTGATAAAATATGAGCTCAGAAAAGTTGAACGGCTTGTTCAATATAAGAGCTACAAATGTGGAATGTAGAATAATCCGGAATTCATCATATCCACCCTTGCGTCCCCCAAGGCAGTGTATTAAAACATGTAGTAAGTACTTGTATGGAGCACACAAGTACGCGTTGTTGTATTGGGAACGATCAAGGTCTCCCAAATAAAATAATATCTGAAATAGGCCTCGTATCAACGTCTTGTTGAATTCACATGGACAGTCTATGTTGTCAATAAAGTGTAACACACGCCGTATCACCCCCGGAGAAATAGTGATTGTGGTCTTGTTGATCTCAGCAACAATGTGATTCTCTTACTCTACATATCTTGTCGAGTTCCAGAATGGACGGATGAAACTGAAGTGGACAGGGACATTGCCTGTAATAGCATAATGAATCCTGGATCGACATAAGAAAGCAATAACATCAACACATATGTCCTGGTCCGCAAAATTGTCTTGCACAAAAGCACATATATTGTGCTTTTTGTCAAATGGCAATAAAGGAGCAGCAGGAGCCTGTTGTTGCTGTACAGGCTGTTGTGCTTGAACAAATTGTTGTGGAGCCTCAACGGGAATATGTTGTACAATCTCATCAGCCATTTCTGTAAATATATAAATCCGAGGATTAGTAAAACGAACATACTCTTAATTTATTTAAAATTTTTAAATTTCCATTTGTGAAAAATAAATTACAAGTGTCATTCGTTAAGTCATACATTATGACGAATGGTCTCATTCGTTATAACGAATGGCATATATTGTTATAGTCATGTTAGCGAATGAGTGACTAACAAATAAATAATAATGAATGAAACAAATTAAGGTTCATTCGTTACTAAATCATGCGAAAGGACTAGTTCGTTATAGAAAATCAACGAATAGATCAACGAATGGACCATAAACACGAATGAATGTTCATTCGTTGTCTGTAATAAATAACCAAAACAATAACCACAACAATTATCAACTTTGACCTTCAATTGTCAAAGTCAAAATTAAGGAAGAACACCGACAGTCAACATGCAATCAGAATTTCAATTAACACATGTATGACGCTAAATCACTGTAATCTTAACATCAATGGACTAGCATCATCATCGATACACAATCCCAACCAACCATGAAGGTTAAAACCAGTATTTGTACGATCCAAGTTCATATCTAAAACCCGATTAAAGAACTGACTAAATAACCTATTAATCATTGACGAAAATCAACGAAAAACATCACGTTTTGATCGTCTATACCTTAGGATTATTAATTACTAATCAAAATATGATTTGGTGAAGGTAGATTTTCTGTGAAAAATTTGCAAGAGTTTTGCTTAAGTTTCGTGAATATCGAGACGAACGAATGAATGATTCGTTCATCTCCTGTACATTATATATGACAAAACTTGCACATATACCAAGACGAATGAATGAACCCATTCGTTAATTCTGAATAAACGAATGGTTCATATTCGTTGGTTCATTCGTTAACCCCGTTAACGAATGATCAACAAATTAAAAATTCATAACGAATCAACTCTGATTCGTTCTTCATTCGTTATCAATATTAATGAAGAATAGTATCATACGTTATCAGTGTAGCGGAAGAGAATGATGATTACGAATAGGCTTATTAGTTATCTAAATAAAAAATGAATGACCCACATTCGTTATCAGTATAGATAACGAATGGTCTATATTCGTATGACTTCACATAACGAATAGCCATTAAATAAAAACTAAAATGAAACTTTTTCATCTTAACTGTCAAGAATTAAATAATGCATCGAAACCCGTGTCCCGATGAACGTTACCTTTAGAATGTTACCACTCGGAGTAAGATGCAATACCTTAACCTGCTATGCGTTAAAAACACATAAGTTAAAAGAATTAACTTAAAACAATTAAATATAATGATTAAATAAAACTGTGAAAATCTTTTTGGAATTTTCTTTTCAAATATGTACCTTTTAGCTTGAAAATAAAAAATAAAACAGAAAACGAAAAAAATTGAAAAACACAATATTTTTTATTTTTGAATATTTTCGAATTAAAAAGCAAATAAAACACAAAAAAAATTTAAAACTATTCTACGAAAGCAGTACATATTTTTGTGAGTTAAGAAGAGAATCATATTGAACAAATTGCCCTTCCATCGTAGTTTTATCTTTCATCGTTATTATGACTGGTGTTAAGTCGTTCATTGATATTGTTGTCCACTTAAATCTTATAACAAACCTTCGAGTATTTTTTTGATATGATTTAATTTTCAGTTAAGGCACAAAATATCAGAAACTATCAGCCTCTAATATCGGTTTAGACTTAGTTTGACTTTTACCATATCACCCCAACTTGACTTAAACCATTATGCTGCTGATCAAAAGAAAGATTTTATAAATTTATAAACTAAACAATCTCAGCTCATAATCCCCACTACAAGGTATACCCCATTATCAAGTGATACATCAAGCTTCCTTTACTATGAATGAGTAAGCACGAGTTCATCTGTAGGCTTACATACATTTTATCCCCTGGGGTCTGTTTCTCACTAGTATTAAGACGCACGCAAGGGAGGAACAATGTGTGACTAACAACGGATTTTGATCAAGTCAGTAATGAATTTTTACGATATACAGTAGTGATCAAATTTAATGACTTTGGGTTTACTCTAAAATCTTTTGAAATATTTATGTTTACGAATACCCAGATAATTAAGCCGCATAAAGACTCACAATGTCCGAAAACCGGATGCATCCCATCAATACAAGATTTAAGACCATAAATCCATACACCATTGAAGCGTTAACCATAAACTAAATGCATTTTATTCTGAATTTTTGTTTTTGGTGATCAGACAAACATAAGGCTTGAGTATGATAGGGTATTACATTTTTGCCTTCATTACCGAGATTTTTGGAAGAGACTAACACCTCTTTCAATCTGGCAGGTCTTTATGTTTATATCACATATTTTACCTTAATAGCTTGTTTTAGACCTATTAATGCACCAATGCAATTAAGCACTCAGCCTTTTAAATGTATTTCTTTCTGGATATGGGACTAAATGATCAATGTAATATCATTTTCTCTTTTTTCTTCGAAACTCATTTTTAAAGAGCATTTAAATTCATTTGCCCTAGTCATTTTCAGTTTATAGATAAATGGCCATCCTATAAATCTACAAGTAGATATCAGGACCAAACATGTAAACATGTTCCACAAACTTAAATAACCGACATAAATTTCAGCGAAAGAATTAAATTTAAACACACAACAGTCGCCCCAGTTACTTTCCATTTTCTGGTAACTGGGGGTCCCGAATATCTACAAGTAAATATCAGTACCAAACATAAACAAATATATGTCCTTTAAATTTGAGTAACTGGCATATTTTAAACGAAAGAGTGCAACAATGTTTTTGAGATTTTTTTAAAAATATTTGAATGTTTTTTTTTCTCTATACATACAGAAATCACAATATTTTTGTACTTTCAAATCTTTAATGTTTTTAGATTTTCTCTATACAAACAGAAATCACAATATTTTTGTCTTTTCAAATTATCTCCCACAAAACCCAAAATCATAAAATAATCAAACCAAAATAAACAAAACAAAAACAAAATGATAATTATCCGAGCTTAAGGACATCAACAAGAGTTTTCAACCCGCTTAAACCAAGCAAAAAGTTAAATGTGTTTTATCAAAAGCTTTGGGAAACAGTCAGCGTTCAGAAAATCTGTGTGCACCTTCTCAAGATCAATTAATTTCTTTTCAAAACAATCACGGATAAAATGATATCGAATTTCAATATGCTTTATCTTAGAATGGTGCACGGGGTTTTTGGTGATACTAATATCAGCAAAGTTATCAATAAAAATGGCAGTAGTAAGAAACTTCAAACCGTAATCCCGCAAGTGTAGCTGGATCCAAAGAACCTGTGGACAGCAACTCGAGGCTGCCACATACTCTGCTTCTGCGGTTTAAGTGGTGACCGTTGTCAGCTTCTTACACTGCCAGGAAACAAGCCGACTTCCTAGAAATTGACAACCCACTGTAGTAGATTTAAAATTGATCTTGCATCCTCCATAATCATAATCGGAAAACGCAGTGAGATCAAAGCTAACATCCTAGGCATACCATAACCCGGTGTTAGTATTACCCCTCAGATAATGAAGCATACGTTTAACCGCCGCCAGATGAGTCACTCGAGGACTCGATTGATACCTGGCACACAAAACAAACAACAAACATGATATCAGGACGAGAAGCAGTTAAATACATTAAAGAGCCAATCATTTCTAGTTAAAGGGTTGGATCAGCGGTATCCTCCAATTCGCCCGGTGACAAATTGTGACCCACGGGAAGAGGCGTCGAAGGGTTTTTCTGACAGTAATCTTGAATTGGCTCAAGACATCGTTCACATATTTTGTCTGATGAATAAAAATTCCAGCGCTATACTAATGAACCTGCAACCCAAAGAAGAAATTCATCTCCCACATTGAGCTCATTTTAAATTTCGTTTGCATCAACTTCTCAAACTCCTTACAGAGCTTGCCGTTTGTAGAACCGAATATGATGTCATCGATATATATTTGGACAAGGAGAAAATCATCACCAACATTCTTACAAATGAGAGTACAATCCACAGTTCCCCGTTTGAAGTCATTATCGGTAAGATGGTCAGCAAGTGTGTCGTACCAAGCTCTCGGGGCTTGGTGTAGACCATAAAGAGCCTTGTTCAATCGGTAAACACGGTCTAGATAAGCTGGATCGTCCAAACCATGAGGCTACAAACAAATGCTTCTTCATGAAGTTTCCCATTGATAAACACACTTTTGATATCCATTTGATAAACTTTTATATTATTGAAAGCTGCATAGGCAAAAAATATTTGTATAGCCTCCAATCGAGCAACTGAAGCATATACTTCGATGTAGTCAATGCTTTCTTGCTGATGAAAACCTTGTACAACCAAACGTGCTTTATTTCCGACGATGACCCCACGATCATCCTTCTTGAATTTAAATACCCATTTTGTTGGAATAGGCTTCTTAACTCTAACAGGATTGTCAATGAGATCACAAACACCCAGTCGATTAAACTGTTGCAACTCTTCTTGAATTGCCTCTACACATGAAGAATCTTCAAGGGCCATACGAAAACTCGTTGGTTCCATTTGAGACAAAAAGCAAGTGTATTTTGCGAGATTCATAATTCCCGATGAGTGCATATTGGCATACGCACACAATACATTAGCATCACTTGAAGTAGCAACATGATGACGTGTATGCACACCAGCATCAATATCACCAATGATGTTGTCCTTAGGATGATACGTGTGAATCCGAAGGGTCGGATTCTCAGGCACAACAACGTTATCAGTTAAATTAGTCAGATTCTCTTTAGTATCATGAGACGATTCACCAATCTCATGACTTTCATGAAATGAAGCTGACGAAGAATCAACAAAATGACCATCACCTGACGAAATATTGATAACATCATACATACTAGGAAGATCATCTTGTGGAACATCATCATAATTAGAAATTGAAGGCCTTGGTGTTAAAAATTGATCTTCTAGGTAAGCACGCACCAAGTCTTCATCAGGTTGATCAACCATTGGAGTAAATGAATTAAATAAACTTTCATATTGAAACATCCAATCAGGCCGTTTGTCAGCGGGAGGTGTGGTGTATTGTTGACAATCAACATGGTATCACTCTTTAACACAACCCGAAGTATAATTGAATACTCGTTTCTAAGGTGATGCATAACCCAAGAAATAACCTTCAATAACTTTTTCTTTGAATTTTCCCGCATCTTTCTTCAATTTAGTACAAGGATACCCGAATGGTTCCAAATAATTAAAATTAGGTTTTCATTTTTTCAGAAGCTCATAACTTGTATTTTGTAACTTCTTCACAATCAGAACATGTTTCAGTGTGTAGCAAGCAGTATTCACAGCCTCATTCCAGAATTGAACAGGAAGCTTAGAGTCTGCCAGCATTGTTTGTACAGCTTCAATCAATGATCGGTTCTTTCTTTCAGCAACACCATTCTTTGAGGTACATATGGAGCACTATATTCTTGCTGAATTCCTTTCTGAATGCAAAAGAAATCCAATTCACTGTTTTTGAACTCCGTACCATTATCACTTCGTATACGTCTCACTTTGTGTTTATACAGTTATTCGATCTTTGTGATTTGATTTTGCATAAGAATAGGTGTCTGATCTTTTGAACTCATAAATAACACCCATGAATGTCTTGAATAGTCATCAGTGACAACTATACAATACCAATCTCCATCAATACTCACACGATTCACAGGACCAAACAAGTCCATATTAAGTAGTTCCAGAGGAGTATCAATGGAATTAATTAACTTAGATGGGTGTGACTACTTTTTCTGTCTGATGGGTGTGACTACGTTTTCTGTCTGCCGTTTTTACATGCAACACAGTGATCGGTCAATTTAAAGTGTTATAAGGAAACCCCATCAACCAAATCATTTTCCATAAGATAATTCATCTTTCTGACATGAATATGACCCATACGCCTGTGCCACAGAATGGAGTCTTTCTCAGTTGCTCTTGAGACAAAACACGTTTCATTAGAAGTGGTTACATTATAAGTTATGTTTAGCACATAAATATCATTTGATCTAGGATATCGCATAACAACCATGTCTTCTGGAACGACATATCCTGGTTTAAGTATTATGCACTCCTTGTCAGTAAATACCGTAGTACACTCAAAAGATTGTGATCCACTTTATCACAATAATTAACTTTCTCAAATGTAATACAACCATTTGAAACATCTCCTTCTTTTGTAATCATTCCCCTCAAATTACCCGCAAAAGCTACATACCCTCCTTGAATATTCTTGACATTTGTTAAAAGGTTTATGTTGCCGGTAATATGACGAGAGCATCTACTATCCATAATCAAGTTTTCACCAGATATAGTCTTGGATGAACTCTGCACACAGAGGTAGAACGATTAGTTCAAAAAGGCAGCCCAGACCTCAGTCTTGGGCACCTCTATAATTTCATTTGAAGTGTTAATTTTAGTTGAATTCAAATGTGGTTTAGCTATTTGTGAATACGTCATAGGCCTTTTTGACTTTCGTCTCAAATGCGCAGCTTGAAAAACATTTGTGTTCACAATCTTGCAAATTGGTTCCGTATGAGCAAATTTGGGTTTTAAATTATTTAAGTTCTCACCAACATGAATCACTTTGCGAGGATTCACATTTGAAATTAAACATGATGTGAGTCTCATCATAACAAGACATAGGTCTTTTCAAAATTTCTTTAATCAACGAAACGGGTTTGGCTTGTTCCTTGATAAACGGATGAAGATTCTGTGATTTCTTCACTCCACAGTTTCTTACAACATGACCACCTTCACCATTTAAAAAGCAAGTTCTCATATAAACAACGGCGCGTTGTGGTTTGATAGAAACTGGTGCTGTAGAAGATTGATGAGAAGTTCCAGGAACATGCACTTTGTTTAGATCATCAAACGTAACAGATTTCTTTTTAACCTAAAAATCAAGATTTGAACAATTGGAAAAACTTTGCAAAGTGTCAGTTCCCGCTGAATTAACAAGTTGAATTCTCTTAACAGATTTTAACAATTGTTTTGCTTTAATTAATGGATCTGTTGTGTTTGATATCTTAGATTTAGCAAAAGCATGCTCAAGATCTTGCACTTTTGAAGTTTCATTGTTAAAGACACTCTTGATCAATTCTGGTTTGATCAAATTAACTAGAATGTATTTCACAGTGAACACCTTGCTAACACCTTTTAATTTAAACACACGACCTTTGTTTTCAGTTGAAGGAACTGGGTTGATGAAACCCATCAAATCAGCATCAGAAACTTTTGGTTTTTCTGATTTCTTTGCCTTAACCTTAACCGTATTAGACTATTTTATTTTTGATGTATTTGAACCGTATACAGCTTGTTCAAATTCATGAGGTTCACACAAAATATGATTTGAACGTGGAATATTATACTCCTTGTGTACTGTACCATCCTAAAATTTTCATATTTAATAAAGAAAGTTACGTTTAGTGATTTCGCGTTAATAATTAATAAAGAAAAGATCATGGGCTTTGATTAATCAAGATAGGATTATGGATAGGATGGGCATAGGGTCCATGGGCCTTAGTAGTATAAATACTCCCCTAAACCACCCTAAAACCCTAAACCCTCATTTCTTCCATCTTATTCTCTACACACTCAAAAACACACACACACACACCTATACACATATACACGGCCGAGAAATTTGAGCGAGGTTCGGGATCGAGTGGACGCTAGTTCGAGTAGATCTTTATTACACGAGCTATATACAAATCTAGAGTTCATAAACAATTTAAACGAGATCCAAACGAGCACTAAAGGTATGGTCTTGACCCTTTAAAGTTTACGTTTTTATAAGCGTTTAGCCTTGAAACTTAGAACGAGAATGGATCGGGTATAAACGAAACGCAAAGATGTAAACTTGATGATAAAACGAACCTAATGAACCCGTAAACATAAACGGATCATTTAAGATAAACCTTAGAACTCATATTAAACGTTTCGAGCTTAAAGATCCAAACTTTATGTCTTTCTGGGCCAAGTTTTACCCGAAAAAGACCATAGGAATGATCGCGGATTGGTTAAAATCATATCCAAGAATTACACGTTGTAACAAAGATGATTATGGAGGGGTTAAGGACGAACAGTGGCTGCAGCTAGGAAACTTCGCTGCAGCTAGGTTCGCTGCTGTTAACTACGCCCGAGTAGGTTCGCCCAGCATGTTCTCCTGCATGTTCGCCAAGCAGGTTCGCTGAGCAAGTTCGCCAAGCTGTAACCTCTCCTGGTGATAAGTTCGTTTAATGCTAACTTCGCCTAAGGCTAAGTTCGCTTAATGTTTAACTTCGCCAAGGTAAGTTCGCCTAAAGCTAAGTTCTCTACCGATAAGTTCGCTACTGGTTAAATTTGCTTACACGTATGTTCGCTTAGATTATGACCGCTTGGGAAATCAGGAGAGTTAAAATGATAAATTAAAATCCTAATGGAAAATGTGTTTTCCAAGCTGACCTGACAGCTTAACCCCAGCCAGGGGCTCTGCCCCTTGGACCCTGCTAGGGGCTGATGCCCCTACAACCCCGCTACCAGGGGCGCTGCCCCCGGACCCCCGTTCGTTGTAGGTTATATAAAGGTAGAAATACAATATGAGTAGTAACAGTTATTGACAAGGGAGGTATGATGATAGTTGAATGTGTATGTTAGATATATATAACATATGAGTATGTATGAATTATAAAAGAAAGTATATGTATATTTCGGGTATGAAAAGACAGTATGTACGCAGATGAAGAAGTAAGGGATCAGACCCTAATAATATCTGAGATAGAGAAGAAAGGGATCAGACCCTAATAATATCTGAGATAGACAAAGGAAAGAGGTATCAGACCCTAATAATATCTGAGATAGAGTGGACAATAAATATGTAGTATAAAAGTAATAAAGTATGTACGTATATATGAAAGTATGAAATAAAAGTAAAGTAATTATTATGTATCTTCGGGTGCATGATTGAAGGTAAGTGAATGTATTGTTTGATGTATGATTAACTAAAACTCACTCAGCGTAGCTGACTTTTAGTATGCACGCGGGTGAGTAGGATGCGACAGCTAGCGTGAGCGAGACACATGGCAGAAGAATAAAAGCCTGGAATCTGAAGACCTGTTATGTTTTATAAGTTATGTTTTGATTTTAAAAGACAAGAAGAATGTTTTAAGACATGTTTATGAATTGATTTGTACTGTTTTATGAAAGTTTTATATTCCGCCTAAAGTTTTACCTAACTATGATATTTAGAATTGTGTTTATGAGTAAATCCAACGTCAAAAGTGAGGCACCGGTAACGGGGATTTACAAGTTGGTATCAGAGCAAAGTTCGAGAGATTTAAGCATCCTACATGCTTAGGCTCGAACAGAGAATGGGATTAAAGTAAGAAAAGAAAGAAGATGCCAGTCCAAGAATGCCATGTGTCACTCAAGCAGGCCCAACAAAGGTTAAGTGTATGGTTAAATAATAAATGTAAATGTTAGCTTAATTGCTAAAGGAAGGGTAAGTGGAGGTTAGGGATACGATTAATTGATTGCTTTCTCGGATTGACTGTTTGAAATTAGAACCAGCCCAAATAGACTCATAAAGGGAAGTATATAGGACACAGAAAGTAATGTGATCAGCTAATCACAGCTGGCCACTGTTATTACCTGTTAGCCTTACTATTCTTGTACTAAATAGTTCCTTGAAGTGATGATGTTTGTATTTTCCCTTTTTAGAATACGATGGCTGGAACGGAAGGAAATGTGGGAGCGGGAGGTCGCACTGGACGATGTGGCGGGCCTCATCGTGCCCAGCGACCTTCGGTTGAGACAGCTTCCAACACCAGAGATGAAGGGAGTGCAGCTGGAGGAGGTCCGGTCAACAACGAAGGGGTTCAACTGGATCCCGCAATACAGGCAGCTATTGTTCAAGCTGTAGCCACTGCTGTGAAGAATATTACTCTGGGAGGGTCTGCTGGAAGCTGTGAAAGAACTGCTGGAGGGGCAGGTGGTGATGGTAGGAGAGATAAGGAAGAAGAGAGGGAGGCCTCGAGTGGGGTTAATTCTGTGAAAGCCGGTGACAAGAAAAGAGGCCGAGGCGGTTGCAATTATAAGTCCTTCAAAGGATGTGACCCGCCAAAGTTGTCTGGTTTGGGTGATGCAATCGCTACTCTCCAATGGATAACCGCTATGGATAAAATTATCCGAATCAGCGAGTGTCGCCCTGACCAAGCCGTCGGATACGCCACCCAATACTTTGGTGATGTGGCGATGTACTGGTGGGAATTGGTTTAGCAGAGAAAGAGTCTAGAGGAGATCAAGGCTATGAAGTGGCAGGATCTAAAGGAGTTAATGATGAAGATGGTTTATGCTGACGTCGAGGTTGAGAGGGCTGATCGATGTTGAAAGGTCAATCAAAAACACTTATAAAAATATCTTTACTAGATAGGGCAAGTAAGGTGTCGAATCCACAGGGAATCATGGAAAGTGCAAGTGAAACTCAGATTTTATTATAAAAATAATTAAAGTGGACAGACGATGTCAAGCGGTTTAGTTGATTAGTTTGTAAACAATTATGTGAAAATAACCAAACTCCAGGGTTCGGGTTTCGAAACAAGTTAGGGAATTGATAAACTTCTTTGGACGTTTTCGTGTTAAAATATGTAAATCAAAAGACTTAACTATTGGCTATGTTGATCGTCAGAACTGAATCCGAACAACTGACACGGCTTAATGAAAATCTAATTGAAAATTGGTTTTACTTGTTGAAACACGAAATCAATAATATGGTTAATGATAAACGGGTCAATGACGAAAGAACTTAATCCTAATTGTTGATGACCATAAATTAATTAACTGACAAAAGATAAAGTAATCAATTAATAAAAACCGTTGAAGCACAAAATCAAACACAAATCCAAAGTTAAAGTTTAGAATATCAAAACAGAACATGCAACTCAACCCTACACCCGGAGATGGTTATGAAGCCTTTAGCCTTGCATCTTGATCTTCATGCTCTTGATTGTGATGTTGGATATGGTGTTCATTGATCAATTGTATGATTAGGATGAGTGTTGGTGGTGTAAGATAGCCTCCAAGAAGTCCCAAAACTGATGATTATTGAATGGGATCGATCTTAGGGTTTTTGGGCCTTAAATATGGAAGAAAAATCACCAAAAACGTATTTTCCGTCAGACCAGACCGTAAGCTACGGTGGTCACTCTGCCTTACGGTCCTTCTAGGCCAAAACTGTTTTCTTTATAAAATCTTCGTTTCAACTATGTTTTCCTCCCCGTTTGAGGCCACGTCTTTGTATTTCAATTCTCAATATCTCATAGATCATCACTTTCATTTCCACTCCATCATGAATGCTCCAAATTAGATTCTTTAAGCTCCAATAAGCTCCGTTAAGCTCCGCACACATGTAAACATAAAACCTATCAAAGTATTTGTGTTCGATACATATAAACAAGTAAAACACACAATATAAAACACTTAAGGCACATACTTTTACCCACACATCACATCCCCACACTTATCATTTGCTTGCCCTCAAGCAAACTATCATGCAACACATACACCTCGATCGACGGTTCATCAATTATCAGGATTAATACTAGTGAGGTATAAGGTCATACCCAATTCCCAAGAACTGACACTGTCAAGGTTGATAACCCACCAAATAATTTAATGATAGATTTTAAAACTATGAAACCGCCCAAACGAGTGTACTTTATTTCCGGTTAAGGCACACATGTTCATACCCCTCATAATATAACATCTCTCCTCTCGGTTTATATCTGGACCAGCAAAAAATGTGCTAGTATCTCTATGCCCTCAATACCCAATATGAACACAATATAATAAGCTAGGTAGCAAGTCATATCTCCACCCATTACCCACCGGTTGCATAGAGAAAAGAACTAAGGGTTTTGTTGTGGCTTAGGTTAGGGTGTGGAAGTGGATTTATTTAGTGACTTATGGTGGATGAAACCCAATTTATTGAAACCAACAAACAAACGAACAAACAAACTCACTAACTATTATTTACAACCAATAATGACTTTAAACACGAATTCTTTTTGAGTTTTTCTTTGATTTTTCTTTTCTTTTGTTTTCTCTTTTTTTTTGACAAGTACTAACATCAATATACACAAACAAATGACCCATACGTACATTATGTACTATGCTCGACAAACAACTTAAATACAACTCTTAACATACCGAGTTTCATCCACATGTTTAAAATAATAAAAGGCCAAGGCAAACACGGCTTGTAATGTGGGTTTAAACAAACGGAAGGGAAAAGGCACAAACTTGGCTCCTAAGGGATAATGTAGGGTATGGAATATTATTTTATTTTTTTAATATGTAAGGTCAATATAAAGTGGGTTTTCTACAGTTCTATTTCTCCATACAGGTGGTGGTATTAAGATCTCGAAATGCTTGAGACAACCAAGTTTTAGATATCATGGACATACCGGTTACTCTCTATAATGGCACTCATATGACATGTGTATATACTATATATTATATGTGTATTATATATAAGGCAAATCTTACACACGTACCAGAGGGATTAGGCTGCCGACATGAAACATGTGTACCTGTCACCATGACTCATTATCCCCATCTAAACGGTCCATTTTAATTTTCTTGTGGAAAAACATTTGCATGGGAAGACTTTCTAGAAGCTTAAAAACTGACCATGACCAAAGACCTCTAATTGGCATTAATACTAGCAATTAACAAGTTACAATTCCGGATTTTGCGCACAATCAAGGTACTCTAAGGCCAAAATTTTCAATTTTTCCCCCATCCCCACACTTTAGTTTGACATTATCCTCAATGTTTAAAAATATAACTTTTAAAAGAACATTAACGAGGACGGGGTTAAAATTTACTGCTTATTTTTTCTTTTTAAATTTTAAAACCGGGTTTAATGTGATGGTCATAACAATTTATACAATTACACTTTTAACAACGCAACTAATAAAACAAAGAAAATTATGAAAATGAAATCACCTCATATAGGTAACTCGTGTGCACTCGTGCTTGCTCCAGATGAACCTGTCTCCTTAACTCACTCAACAATATCTGCAAACTCTCACACGTGCAGAAGCATTCTTCTCACAATATTAGAATATGCCTTTTAAACTGTTTTCAAAACTGTTGATTATAATTACCAAGCCGAGTTAAATAAATTTCATAATTAAATTTGTTAAACGAGTAAAAATGTTAAAAGACCTAACTCACTTTCGTAGGAATCACGATTGCATTTAGCACATGCAACAAGCCCTTTAAACCCCCCGGTAGTCCGGGTGGACGAGTAAGGTCTCGTGAGGGTTTATAGTGAACTACACCCACAAAGTTCAAATACAACAAAAATATACACGTACCTGAATCAACCGTAGCAAAGTATGAACGCACCTTGGGTAGCTGCAACTGACGTCAAGATGATTCTTTACCAAAACATTGCAAACTCCAACTTTTCCATGTGTGGCATCCCCACACTTGACTTTTTCTACAATGGCACGCTTGAAATAAAACGGTTAAACAAACTACTAAAAAAGATACAATTTGAAAATAAAATCCGGGTTGCCTCCCGATCAGCGCTAAGTTTTTGTTAAGGTCTTCAGCCAGACCGTTACCTGATTTGGCGGTTATGGTGGTCTAATGGAACATTTACCTACCGAATTTCCCATATAAGCTCGGTAGTTAGTTTGCCTTAACTCTGTTTCCTCTTTCACGTTCATCAAGTCTAATGAACAAACGCGTGCCGGTGTGAATGCACATTTACCTTCAACGTTTCCCACATATGCCCAGTAGTTCACACATCTAGCCCGCACCCTCTTTTTTGAGATTAAAGCACTAGGATTCGGTCGTGGTCGAACTGAACATTTTCCCACCGAATTCCCCGTGTATGCTCGGTATTTGAGGTGTTGTGCCCATACCTTCTTCCTCATGGTTAACATGTCTGTAGAACCCAAATGACCCCACTTCCTACCATTTTTCACACTATTCTTCCCCTTCACCTTCTTTTTATTCGAGTTCAAATCATCATCCCCGACTTTATCAATATGAATAATGTATATCGGAGGATTATCGGGATAATCTGAAACTACCATAGTCTCTGCTTCTTCTATTAATATCTCTTCATCCGAGTCTAGGTATTCAGTTCTATGCTCCAACAAGTCTGGATCATCTCCTTCAACTTCATCATCAGAAACTACAACCGTTGCATTCAATGTCTCTTCAGTAACCGGAGGAATTGGTGTGGTATTAGTCTCCACAACCACATCCTCAACTTCATTCTCTGATTGATAAAGATCCTCTTCTATCACTTCCTCATCAACCATCGCACCACTAGCCAACTTTTCTTTTTCTCGTTCAATTTGAGCCACCTCTTCTAATAGTTGACTCAGCAGTTTATCTTGAGCAGTATTAAATGTTTCCTGGAGTTCTAACCTCTGATTTAAAGTCTGATTGTGAGCTTCTTGATCTCTCTTCATCTCTTTCAGAAGATCCATAACGTCTTTCCAAGACATTTCTTTCATACCCTAGGAATCTTCTTGATCTTGCTGATAATTTCTTTGATATGTACCACCATGATTATAATATTGAGGGTCCTCCTCGTATATTGGTTGATGATGTTCATGGTAGTAGTAGTCCTCCTCCCCTTGATAACTTACAAAACTTGGCATATCGGACCTATCACTATCATACTCCGAATCATCCTCAAACTGGAAACAATTAATTCTCTTTTGAGATTGAGAACTGCTTTGATACGAGTTTTCATGGTTACCTGTTGTTGACCTAAAATAACCCTTATAATTAGATTGAGGCGATGAATAATTTTGGTACCGCATGTTGAGACTCTGTTGGTTGAAGCTCCTTTGGTTATCTGACTCGTAGAAGCCTTGAGAGTTTGGTGAAGGTGGGCCATGATATGAATGTGTACGGTACAAGTCATCGTCCTCCATGGCCTTATATCCTTCATGTGGGTCATAGACCCAACGCCACATCATCTTGAGTTACCTACACACATAAGACACACAAATACCAAGCTTAAAATTAACGAAGAAACAATTAAAAACAAAAATTAAAAACTAAGCTATTAGGGTTTTTGGCCCTTAAATATGGAAGAAAAATCACCAAAAACCTATTTTCCGTCAGACCAGACCGTAAGCTATGGTCTGGCCACCGTAGCTTACGGTCCGACCGTAAGCTACGGTCTGGTCACTCTGCCTTACGGTCCTGCTAGGCCAAAACTGTTTTCTTTATAAAATCTTCGTTTCAACTCCGTTTTTTTCCTCGTTTGCGGCCACGTATTCGTATTTCAATAACTTTCATTTCTACTCCATCATGAATGCTCCAAATTAGCTTCTTTAAACTCCAATAAGCTCCGTTAAAATCCGCACACTTGTAAACATAAAACCAATCAAAGTATTTGTGTTTGATACATATAAACAAGTAAAATACACAATATAAAACACTTAAGGCACGTACTTTTACCCACACATCACATCCCCACACTTATCATTTGCTTTCCTTCAAGCAAACTCTCATGCAACACATACACCTCGATCGACGGTTCATCATTTATCAGTATTAATACTAGTGAGGTATAAGGTCATACCCAATTCCCAAGAACTGACACTGTCAAGGTTGATAACCCACCAAATAATTTAATGATATATTTTAAAACTATGAAACCGCCCAAACGAGTGTACTTTGTTTCTGGTTAAGGCACACATGTTCATACCCCTCATAATATAACATGTCTTCTCTCGGTTTTATATCTGGACCAGCAAAAAAATGTGCTAGTATCTCTATGCCCTCAATACCAAGTATGAACACAATGTAATAAGCTTGGTAGCAAGTCATATCTCCACCCATTACCCACCGGTTGCAATAGAGAAAAGAACTAAGGGTTTTGCTGTGGCTTAGGTTAGGGTGTGGAAGTGGATTCATTTAGTGACTTATGGTGGATGAAACCCAATTTATTAACACCAACAAACAAACGAACAAACAAACTCACTAACTATTATTTACAACCAATAACGACTTTAAACACGAACTTTTTCTGAGTTTTTCTTTGATTTTTCTTTTCTTTTTTTTTTCTCTTTTTTTTGACAAGTACTAACATCAATATACACAAACAAATGACCCATACGTACATTGTGTACTATGCTCGGCAAACAACTTAAATACAACTCTTAACATACCGAGTTTCATCCACAGGGTTAAAATAATAAAAGGCCAAGGCAAACACGGCTTGTAATGTGGGTTTAAACAAACGAAAAGGAAAAGGCACAAACTTGGCTCCAAAGGGATAATGTATGGTATGGAATTTTATTTTATTTTTTAGTATGTAAGGCCAATATAAAGTGGGTTCTCTACAGTTCTATTTCTCCATACAGGTTGTGATATTAAGATCTCGAAATGCAAGAGACAACAAAGTTCTAGATATCATGGACATACCGGTTACTCTCGATAATGGCACTCATATGACATGTGTATATACTATATATTATATGTGTATTATATATAAGGCAAATATTACACATGTACCAGAGGGATTAGGCTGCCGACATGAAACATGTGTACCTGTCACCATGACTCGTTATCCCCATCTAAACGGTCCATTTTAATTTTCTTGTGGAATAACATTTGCATGGGAAGACTTTTAAGAAGCTTAAAAACTGACCATGACCAAAGACCTCTACTTGGCATTTATACTAGCATTTAACAAGTTACAATTCCGGCTTTTGCGCACAATCATGGTACTCTAAGGCCAAAATTTTCAATTTTTCCCCAATACCCACACTTTAGTTTGACATTATCCTCAATGTTTAAAAATATAACTTTTAAAAGAACATTAACGAGGACGGGGTTAAAATTTACTACTTATTTTTTTTTTTTAAATTTTAAAACAGGGTTTAATGTGATGGTCATAACAATTTATACAATTAAACTTTTAACAACGCAACTAATAGAACAAAGAAAATTATGAAAACTCCATTTTCCTCCCGATAATGGCACTCATAGTTAATTGATACATGTAAATATTATACAGTTAGTCGTGCACAGCTCAAGTATGGGATTACGATTAACGGTGAACGTAACCCCATTCAGGTGAGTTTCTAGCCCCATTTTCTTGTTATGTTTTCGAGGCTGTGTGCATACTTGATGTGATAGTTAATACACTTACCTTAAATGGTAAGTGTATGCCATGTATGATTTATATGTTATCTATGTATGATTATTTTGAATGTGTATGAACGCTTGTCGGTACGTGAACGATCTTCGGATATTGCATGTATTGACAAGGGAGGTATGATGATAGTTGAATGTGTATGTTAGATATATATAACATATGAGTATGTATGAATGATAAAAGAAAGTATATGTATATTTCGGGTTTGAAAAGACAGTATGTACGAATATGAAGAAGTAAGGGATCAGACCCTAATAATATCTGAGATAGAGAAGAAAGGGATCAGACCCTAATAATATCTG
The DNA here is from genome assembly GCF_021521415.1 of Bidens hawaiensis. Classification (NCBI taxonomy): domain Eukaryota; kingdom Viridiplantae; phylum Streptophyta; class Magnoliopsida; order Asterales; family Asteraceae; genus Bidens; species Bidens hawaiensis. Next base: position 105,378 of record NW_027496559.1, on the reverse strand, counting down.
AGATAGAGAAGTATAATGGGATCAGACCCTAATAATATCTGAGATAGACAAGAAAGGGATCAGACCCTAATAATATCTGAGATAGACAAAGGAAAGAGGGATTAGACCCTAATCATATCTGAGATAGAGTGGATAGTAAATATATAGTATAAAACTAATAAAGGATGTACGTATGTATGAAAGTATGAAATAAAAGTAAAGTAATTATTATGTATCTTCGGGTGCATGATTGAAGGTAAGTGAATGTATTGTTAGATTGATGATTAACTAGAACTCACCCAGCGTAGCTGACTTTTAGTATGCACGCGGGTGAGTAGGATGCGACAGCTAGCGTGAGCGGGACACATGGCAGAAGAATAAAAGCCTGGCATCTGAAGACCTGTTATGTTTTATAAGTTATGTTTTGATTTTGAAAGACACGAATAATGTTTTAAGACATGTTTATGAATTCATATGTACAGTTTTATGAAAGTTTTATATTCCGCGTAAAGTTCTAATTAACTCTGATATTTAGAACTGTGTTTATGAGTAAATCCAATGTCAAAAGTGAGGCACCGGTAACGGGGCTTTACAAGTTGGTATCAGAGCAAAGTTCGAGAGATTTAAGCATCCTACATCCTTAGGCTCGAACAGAGAATGGGATTAAAGTAAGAAAAGAAAGAAGTTTCCAGTCTAAGAATGCCATGTGTCACTCAAGCAGGCCCAACAAAAGGTAAAGTGTATGGTTAAATAATGAATGTAAATGTTAGCTTAATTGCTAAAGGAAGGGTAAGTGGAGGTTAGGGATAAGATTAATTGATTGCTTTCTCGGATTGACTGTTTGAAATTAGAACCAGCACAAATAGACTCATAAAGGGAAGTGTATAGGACACGGAAAGTAACGTGATCAGCTAATCACAGCTGGCCACTGTTATTACCTGTTAGCTTTACTATCCTTGTACTAAATAGTTCCTTGAAGTGATGATGTATGTGTTTTCCCTTTTTCGAATACGATGGCTAGAACGGGAGTAACTGTGGGAGCGGAAGGTCGCACTAGACGACGTGGCGGGCCTCGTCGTGCCCAGCGACCCTCGGTTGAGACAGCTTCCAACACCAGAGACGAAGAGAGTGCAGTTGGAGGAGGTCCGGTCAACAACGAAAGGGTTCAACTGGATCCCGCAATTCAGGCAGCTATTGTTCAAGCTGTAGCCACTGCTGTGAAGAATATTACTCCGGGAGGGTCTGCTGGAAGCCGTGAAAGAACTGCTAGAGGTGCAGGTGGTGATGGTAGGAGAGATGAGGAAGAAAAGAGGGAGGCCTCGAGTGGGGTTAATTCTATGAAAGACGGTGACAAGAAAAGAGGCCGAGGCGGATGCAATTATAAGTCCTTCAAAGGATGTGACCCGCCAAAGCTGACTGGTTTGGGTGATGCAATCGCTACTCTCCAATGGATAACCACTATGGATAAAATTATCCAAATCAGCGAGTGTCGCCCTGACCAAGCCGTCGGATACGCCACCCAATCCTTTGGTGTTGTGGCGATGTACTGGTGGGAATCGGTTGAGCAGAAAAAGAGTCAAGAGGAGATCAAGGCTATGAAGTGGGAGGATCTAAATGAGTTAGTGATGAAGAAGTTTTGTGCTGATGCTGAGGTTGAGAGGGCTGATCGATGTCGAAAGGTCAATCAAAAACACTTATAAAAATACTTTTACTAGCTAGGGCAAGTAAGGTGTCGAATCCACAGGGAATCAGTGGAAAGTGCAAGTGAAACTCAAATTTTATTATAAAAATAATTAAAGTGGACAGACGATGTCAAGCGGTTTAGTTGATTAGTTTGTAAACAATTATGTGAAAATAACCAAACTCCAGGGTTCGAGTTTCGAAACAAGTTAGGGAATTGATAAACTTCTTGGGACGTTTTCTTGTTAAAATATATAAATAAAATGACTTAACTATTGGCTATGTTGATCGTCAGAACTGAATCCTAACAATTGACACGGCTTAATGAAAATCAAATTGATAATTGGTTTTACTTGTTGAGACACAAAATCAATAATATGGTTAACGATAAACGGGTCAATGACGAAAGAACTTAATCCTAATTGTTGATGACGACAAATCAATTAACTGACAAAAGATTAAGTAATCAATTAATAAAAACCATTGAAGCACAAAATCAAACACAAACAATTGATCAACTGAATGATTGATCAATCACAAATCCAAATATAAAGTTTAGAATATCAAAACCTAACATGCAACTCAACCATACACCCGGAGATGGTTATGAAGCCTTTAGCCTTGCATCTTGATCTTCATGCTCTTGATTATGATGTTGGAGATGGTGTTCATTGATCAATTGTATGCTTAGGATGAGTGTTGGTGGTGTAAGATAGCCTCCAAGAAGTCCCAAAACTGATGGTTATTGAATGGGATCGATCTTCGGGTTTTTGGGCCTTAAATATGGAAGAAAAATCACCAAAAATCTATTTTCTGTCAGACCAGTCCGTAAGCTACGGTCTGGTTACCGTAGCTTACGGTCAGACCGTAAGCTGCGGTCTGATCACTCTGCCTTACGGTCCTGCTAGGCCAAAACTGTTTCCTTTATAAAATCTTCGTTTCAACTCCATTTTCCTCCCCGTTTGCTGCCACTTCTTCGTATTTCAATTCTCTAATCATCTCAAAGATCATCACTTTCATTTCCACTCCATAATGAATGCTCCAAATTAGTTTCTTTAAGCTCCAATAAGCTCCGCACACCTGTAAACATAAAACCTATCAAAGTATTTGTGTTCGATACATATAAACAAGTAAAACACACAATATAGAACACTTAAGGCATGTACTTTTAGCCACGCATCAAGGGCGGAGATGAAATTCCTGAACTTGAAAGCTGGAACAATGACACATCGTGAGTATACTACCGAGTTCAACTGAATGTCTAGGTTGGTACCCGATATGGTCAACACTGAGGCTAAAAGGATCAAGTGTTTTGTGAGAGGATTGCCACAAAAATTCCACATGCTAGTCAGGACAAGTAAACCTGCTACCTTTGACTCTGCTATTGAGCTTGCAGAGATGGTTTATGCAGAACTGGCTGCGTATGATATTGTGGTGGAATAAGAGAAGAAAGATAAGAAGTGGGTCAATGTTAAATGACCTGGCACTCAGTTGTGGAATTCTAAGGATAAGAAGCAGAAAGTGTGGGAGAAGAGATCGTGCAAGACGTGTGGTAAGATGCACGTTGGTGAGTGTAAGTGGGGTAGAGGATCAGATGTTTGTTATAAGTGTGGTAAGGCTCATGGTGGGGAATGCAGTCTGGGATCGAATGCCTGTTATAAGTGTGGAAAAGTGGGACATTATGCTCCTGATTGTACTGCAAAACCCGCATGCTATAAGTGCGGTAAGTCGGGTCATTTCGCCAAGGAATGCACCGATGGTGGACCTGGAGGAAGTGGGAAGAATGATGCTGATCAAGCGTATATGTTAACCCAGGAACAAGCCAAGCAGATCCCAGATGTTGTCACAGGTACGTTTCTAGTAAACGGTGTATCCGCTTCAGTATTATTTGATTCAGGTGCAGACAAAAGTTTCGTAGCCACGCCGTTTAGTAAATTAGCTAAAATGAAATCTTGCCGAGTGTCCGTAACTTTTATAGTAGAAACCGCTAGTGACACTTAGGTTAAAATAATGAAAATGGTTAAGGACTGTAAGATAAAGTTAGATGGACATGAGTTCCATGTTACCTTGTACGTTATGACCTTAGGAGGGTTCGATGTGGTCTTGGGAATGGATTGGTTATCTGAGTATGAAGCTCAGATAGTATGTAAGAGTAGGATAATAAGGTTGAAGTCCTTGGATGGTAATGCGGTGACGGTTTATGGTGATAAGGAAAGTTATGGGCTTAAGGTCATTTCGATGATAAAATCCGAGGGCTTGTTAAGGCGAGGGTGCGGTGCCTACCTGACGTATGTTGTCAACGCTTTGGCTGAGACAAAAGAAATGAAAGATGTTCCTATAGTGCGCGATTACCCACAAGTATTCCCTGAGGATCTTCCGGGGTTGCCGCCGGAGCGAGAGATAGAACTTCAAATAGATTTAGTACTAGGAGCCCAACCCGTCACGAAAGCACCTTACCGTTTAGCGCCGTCCGAGATGAAAGAATTAATGTCCCAACTGCAAGAACTCCTCGACAATGGTTTTATTAGGCCAAGTGTTTCCCCGTGGGGCGCACCAGTGCTATTTGTGAAGAAGAAAGGTGGGAGCATGAGAATGTGCATAGACTACCGCGAGTTGAATAATCTTACGATGAAGAATAGGTATCCTTTGCCAAGGATTGATGATCTGTTTGACCAACTGCAAGGTTCAAGTTGGTTCTCACGGATAGATCTCAGATCAGGCTATCATCAGCTGAAAGTGAAAGAGGCAGACATCCCTAAAACAGCGTTTCAGAGGCGGTATAGACACTACGAGTTCCTCGTGATGTCATTCGGTCTAACGAATGCACCCGCAGCATTTATGGACATGATGAATAGGGTATGTCGGCCTATGTTGTATAAATCGGTAATCGTCTTTATGATGACATATTGATTTATTCAAATAATGAGACTGATCATGCCGATCATTTGAGGGAGGTATTGGAGACTCTGAAGAAAGAGAAGTTGTATGCTAAGTTCTCGATATGCGCGTTCTGGTTGTGGGAAGTGAAATTCCTAGGTTACATGATCAATCCGGAAGGGATTATGGTGGACCCAGCTAAGACTGAAGCGATAACGAATTGGAAGACTCCGCAGAATCCGACTGATATACGAAGCTTCCTAGGGTTAGCTGGCTACTATAGGAGATTCATCGAAGGTTTCTCCAAGATAGCCGCACCGTTGACCTGTATGACCCAAAAGTCGATATTATTCAGTTGGGGTAAGTTTCAATAAGAAGCTTTTCAGGAGTTAAAGAATAGACTCACGCAAGCTCCAATCCTTACTTTACCCGATGGTGACGAGGATTTGGTTGTTTGTACTGATGCTTCGCATCGTGGGTTAGGTTGCGTGTTGATGCAACGGGGAAAGGTGATAGCGTACGTGTCTAGCAGTTGAAAGTCCATGAGAGTATTTATCCGACACATGATTTAGAGCTAGCAGCAGTAGTGCATGCTTTAAAGATATGGAGGCATTATCTGTATGGTACTAAGTGTACCATCTACACAGATCATAAGAGTTTAAAGTACTTCTTCGAGCATAAAGAATTGAACTTGAGGCAGAGAAGGTGGTAGGAACTGATAAAAGATTACGACTGCGACATTAAGTACTACCCTGGTAAAGCTAATGCGGTCGCCGACGCGCTAAGCTGTAAGAACGAGGAAGTCCTTGCAACAGTGAAGTCATACTAGCTGATTATGAACTGAAGTCTTTTTAAAGAGATTGTCAAGGTACAGTCAGAGGTGCTAGTAGATGAAGGGTTAGTTAAGAAAGAAAGGATTTATGGCCAGCAAGATGAGTTGATGGAAAACACTTATGGTGTTAAGACTAGATTTGACCGTATGTGGGTTCCACACCATGGAGATCTCAGAGGTCGAATCTTAGATGAAGCTCATAAGTCAAGATATTCGATTCATCCAGGAGCTACAAAGATGTACCAAGATTTGAAAAGGGATTACTGGTGGCCAGGAATGAAAAACGATGTGATGGATTATGTTAGTAAGTGCATGACCTGTTTGCAACTCAAGGCCGAACATCAGAAGCCTTATGGGAAGATGCAACCGCTAGAGATACCTGAATGGAAATGGGAACACATCACCATGGATTTCATAACTAAGCTACATCGTACAACTAAGCATCATGATACCATTTGGGTGATAGTGGACCGTTTGACCAAAAGTGCTCATTTTGTGCCTATACAAGAGGCCATCTCGTCAGAAACGTTAGCAAGTTTGTTCATCAAAGAGGTTGTATGTAAGCATGGAGTACCCCTTTCGATCGTGTCCGATAGAGATACTCGATTCACTTCGAGGTTCTGAATGAAATTCCTTGAAGCTATGGGAACGAGGTTGAACATCTGTATGGCGTATCATCCTCAAACAGATGGACAGTCTGAAAGGATGATCCCAACCCTTGAGGATATGCTACGTGCTTGTGTTTTAGACTTTGGAGGAAGTTGGGATGATCATCTGCACCTAGCAGAGTTCTCCTACAACAACAGCTACCATTCAAGTATTGGTATGCCACCGTTTGAGATGCTTTATGGGAGACGATGTAGAATCCCGGTATGTTGGGGAGAAATTGGTTAGAAGGAGATGGGAAGCCTAGAGGTTGTGCAAGAAACCTCATCAAAGTTTGATCAGATCAAAGCAAGAATGAAAGCTGCGCAAGACAGGCAGAAGTCTTATGCTGATAAGCGGCGACGACTGATTGAGTTTAACGTTGGCAACAATTTGATGCTCAAGGTCTCGCCTTGGAAGGGGATCATTCGTTTTAAGAAGAGGGGGAAGTTGAGTCCGAGGTATATTGGACCGTTTAAGATTATAGACCGCGTTGGTGAGGTGGCTTATAAGCTGGATTTACCTGATGAGTTTGAAGGGATTCACTCAACCTTCCATGTTTCTCACTTGAGGAAATGTCTAGCTGATGACACGTCTCACGTGCCGTTAATGGACAATGAAGTGGATGAATAACTGAACTATATTGAGCAACCGATAGAGGTTGTTGATCGCAAGGAGAAGCAGCTTCGTCACAAGGTTATACCTTTGGTGAAAGTAATATGGAAGCACCGCAAGGGATCAGATGCTACCTGGGAAGCTGAGGATGAGTTGCGCAAGTTCTACCCTAGTTTGTTTAAGTAATAGTTAGGTTTCGGGGATGAAACCTCTTTAAGGCGGGAAGACTTGTAACATCCTAAAATTTTCATATTTAATAAAGAAAGTTACGTTTAGTGATTTCGCGTTAATAATTAATAAAGAAAAGATCATGGGCTTAGATTAATCAAGATGGGATTACGGATAGGATGGGCTTAGGGTCCGTGGGCCTTAGTAGTATAAATACTCCCCTAAACCACCCTAAAACCCTAAACCCTCATTTTTTCATTTTATTCTCTACACACTCAAAAACACACACACACCTACACACATATACACGGCCGAGAGATTTGAGCAAGGTTCGGGATCGAGTGGACGCTATTTCGAGTAGATCTTTATTACACGAGCTATATACAAGATCTAGAGTTTATAACAAGTTAAATAAGATCCAAACGAGCACTAAAGGTATGTTCTTGACCCTTTAAAGTTTACGTTTTTATAAGCGTTTAGCCTTGAAACTTAGAACGAGAATAGATCAGGTATAAACGAAACTCAAAGATGTAAACTTGATGATAAAACGAACCTAATGAACCCGTAAACATAAACGGATCGTTTAAGATAAACCTTAGAACTCATATTGAACGTTTCGAGCTTAAAGATCCAAACTTTATGTCTTTCCGGGCCAAGTTTTACCCGAAAAAGACCATAGGAATAATCGCGGGTTGGTTAAAATCATATCCAAGAATTACACGTTGTAACAAAGATGATTATGGAGGGATTAATGACGAACAGTGGCTGCAGCTGGGCAACTTTGCCGCAGCTAGGTTCGCTGCTGCTAACTTCGCCCCAATAAGTTCGCCCAGCATGTTCGCCAAGCATGTTCGCTGAGCAAGTTCGCCAAGCTGTAACCTCGCCTGGTGATAAGTTCGTTTAATGCTAACTTCGCCTAAGGCTAAGTTCGCTTAATGTTTAACTTCGCCTAGCTAAGTTCGTCTAAAGCTAAGTTCGCTACCGATAAGTTCGCTACTAGTTTAGTTCGCTTACACGTATGTCCGCTTACATTATGACCGCTTGCGAATTCAGGAGAGTTAAAATGATAAATTAAAATCCTAATGGAAAATGGTTAATACAGTTAATGAAAATAAAATTTTTCCAAGCTAACCTGGCAGCTTAATCCCAGCTAGGGGCTCTGCCCCTTGGACCCTGCTAGGGGCTGCCTCCCCTACAACCCCGCTGCCAGGGGCGCTGCCCCAGGACCCCCGTTCGTTGTGGGTTATATAAAGATAGAAATACGATATTAGTAGTAATAGTTAATTGATACATGTAAATATTATACAGTTAGCCGTGCACAGCTCAAGAAAGGGATTACGATTAACGGTGAACGTAACCGCATTCAGGTAGTTTCCAGCCCATTTCCTTGTTATGTTTTCGGGGCTGTGTGCATACTCGATGTGATAGGTAATACACTTACCTTAAATGGTAAGTGTATGCCATGTATGATTTATATGTTATCTATATATGAATATTTTGAATGTGTATGAACGCTTGTCAGTACGTAAACGATCTTCGGATATTGCACGTATTGACAAGGGAGGTATGATGATAGTTGAATGTAAATGTTAGATATATATATAACATATGAGTATGTATGAATGATAAAAGAATGTATATGTATATTTCGGGTTTGAAAAGACAGTATGTACGAATATGAAGAAGTAAGGGATCAGACCCTAATAATATCTTAGATAGAGAAGAAAGGGATCAGACCCTAATAATACTTGAGATAGAGAAGTATAAAGGGATCAGACCCTAATAATATCTGAGATAGACAAGAAAGGGATCAGACCCTAATAATATCTGAGATAGACAAAGGAAAGAGGGATCAGACCCTAATCATATCTGAGATAGAGTGGACAGTAAATATAGAGTATAAAAGTAATAAAGTATGTACAAAAGTATGAAATAAAAGTAAAGTAATTATTATGTATCTTCAGGTGCATGATTGAAGGTAAGTGAATGTATTGTTTGATGTATGATTAACTAGAACTCACTCAGCGTAGCTGACTTTTAGTATGCATGCAGGTGAGTAGGATGCGACATCTAGCGTGAGCGGGACACATGGCAGAAGAATAAAAGCCTGGCATCTGAAGACCTGTTATGTTTTATAAGTTATGTTTTGATTTTGAAAGACAGGAAGAATGTTTTAAGACATGTTTATGAATTGATATGTACTGTTTTATGAAAGTTTTATACTCCGCGTAAAGTTTTAATTAACTCTGATATATAGAACTGTGTTTAAGAGTAAATCCAACGTAAAAAGTGAGGCAACGGTAACGGGGATTTACATGTACAATCTCTGGTTCAACTACATCTTCAATAATGACTTTATCAACAAAGATATTGTTTCTTTGAATATATGATTCTTGAGTTGAAGAATATGCTTTGTCATTTTGTTTTGATTTCTCCACTTGAACAACAGGTTCAATAACAACCTCTTCTTTTCCCACAAATGGATTTTGGGAATAATCCTCATGAAAAGGTGGAGGAATCTCGACAAAACCTAAATCATTTTTAGAGCTTTTTTGTTTACCGTATACTTCAATAACTTCATTAAAAGAAATGACGAATTTCTAAAATTGCCTAACTTGCTTTTCAACTCAAGATTCTCATTTTCAAGTACGGTTATTTTCAATCTTTGTTTGAGAATTTCCTGAAATTGTTTTTTAATTAATGGTCATTTTCACTTACAATTTTGCTTTCAAATCATGATTACTTACAGACAATCCTTCAATCTTAACCTTAGACTTCTTTTGTGTGTCTAATGATTGTATATATGTATCCTTGATTGAAGCAAGTTCTTTAAGTAGTGAATCATGTTGATCATTAATTAAATCAATTTTTGACTTAACTGTTTCACAATTAGAACAAAACACATTGTCTAATAATTTAGAATCAGAAGAAGAACTGACCTCGTCAAACTTAGCCATGCAAGAAAAAGTAGTTGGATTCATTTGCCTGGAAACATCAGAATCTGATTCATTGCCAACTTCACTTTTCAAAATCAATCCTATTCTACTTGCATCTTGGAAATCTTCAATGTGCTCAAACATTTCTAGATTAGCTTGACCACAATTCCCCAACATTCGTTGTTTCAAATCTATACCATCAGTTGTGAGTAAAGCTTGTGACCCCGCAGCCTTTGAAGAATCTCCCTCATAAGGTTTATCTTTCATCTCAGCAAATGACTTTCCCAAACTTCTGTCTTGAGAACGAGGACCATTGTATTCCTTCTTTGGCTTATCACATTCCTTAGCAAAATGACCAAACTCTTGGCAATTGTAGCATTTGACTTTCAATTTGTCCAAACCAACCCGTTTGTTCAATTACGGTAAATCTTTACCAGTTCGTTGCATGAACATTTTCACCTTTTATACTATCATAGCAATGTTCCATTTGAGATCCATTAGCTCCAGATGATCAGGATCAATCTGATCATAATCTTTATCAGTCAGCTCACTTGTAGCAATCTTGCTACCCACAAAATATTCATAAGACATCATAAATGCAGAAAGAAAAGCGAAATTTTGTTCAACTTCCTTCATGCTTACAGTGGGTGGAGCAGTTAAAACATTTGAAGTCGGTCCACTAGGTATGTCATTGATCCTAGAAGCCATGAAATATACATTAGGATCACTGTAGGAAGATGATCATTCTTGTGCAGTTTGAGTAAGAAATGCATTAATTGGAGTGACAGTACTACTCAAAGGAAAACAACCTCCATACAATGTTGGGTGTTGAGTTTTATTCGATGACTTTTGACATTTTAATTCATTCTCTCTATCTTCAATATTTTGCATGAACGCTATTACCGTGAGATCTTTCTTCTTAAATAAATTATTCTCTTTAAGTACCATGAGAAAGGTCGAGTAGGAACTTGGAAGAACATTCTTCACAGTGTCAATTTTATCAGACTCACTTGGTTCCATTTTTAACTTATTCATCTCAGCAATAAGATGATTGAATCGAATTAACATTTCCTCATCAGTCTCACCTTTCAATATATTAAAGTTTCTGAATTGAGACTTCAACATTACCTTTTTATTCTCTTCAGTATTACCCATACTTCTCATTTTGATATGTTGAAACAGGAATGCACAAATTTTGATACTTCCCACTTGATGAAAAATATTGTCAAGTAACGCCATAGTCAAAGTGTAATATGCCTTAGTCTAAATCTCTAACACTTTCTTCTCTTCTTGAGAGTATTGAGTAAAAGCTTTCGGTGTAAAACCAGTAGTCTCATTTCCAACCATAGGCACAATATACATATTGTCAAGACAACATGAACAATCAGGGTCTACAGAACCTAGATGTGCTCTAAAACGTGGTTCCCATTTAGCAAAATCACTAAATTTCATCAAACGTGGACATTTCGAATGAGATCCAGCTTCAGCATCAAGATGTAACATTTGCTACATCAACACGTTCTGAGAAGCCAATGCATAATAACCATCCATTTTAAGGAAATAAAAGTTTAAACTTAACACAAATTCAAACTTAAGGAGTTAAAATGAAAATTCAATAACGAATGGGAATACAACTGAGGATGATTGATGACGAATGATGAATAGTAACGAATAACAAATGAATAGTGATGAATGAGTAACACAAATGAGTTAACGAATGAGATAGAGTATGGTTGAAAAATGAGTTGGGCAAATGAGTTAACAAATGGATGACGAATGAGTGGGTGAATGGTTGACGAATATGTGACGAATGAGTGAGAGTGTAGGTCCCCCCGGGGGCGTCGTCCGATCGATACGAGATCCGCACGAGGTCTAGGAGTGCGGAATCCTCCTAGACTCGTTTATTGGTGTACAAGATGAAGAACACAAACACGTACACGAACAAATACACGAACAAATACAAGAACGGGATAAACAAATCTGCAGATTCTTTATAATAATAATTAAAACACGTTACATACCGTAACATAAACAGAAACACGTCCGACCCGAGGTGAGCTCTACCTCGGGTCGTCTCTCACGACACTTCCTCTCTTTTACTCTCTAGACAAATGAACTATAACACAATACTCTTATTTTATGGATCCAAAACCTAAACAAGACACGCATATATATAGACAAAACATCTTCTCGGGCTTGGGCTTGGGCCAGTAGGCGAAGTTGTTCATAACTTCGCCTATGGCGAAGTTGTGATAACTTCGCCTAAGGCAGAAGTTGTTACAACTTCGCCGTTGGCGAAGTTGTTCTAACTTCGCCTAAGGCGAAGTTGTGCTAACTTCGCCTGTTGCGTTCCGCTGGTCTGAATTGCATAGCGAAGGTCACAAAATGCACCAACAGTCTCCCCTTTGACCGTTGCTCTCAATTCTAACAAACACAAAAGATCATCTGTTACAAAACATGCACCAACAGAGAGAGAATGAGTTTTTAATAACGAATAGCTAATAACGAATCAGCTACAGTAAAGAATGAGTTTGTTATTCTGTTGTAACAAACTTAACACGCGGCACGAATCAGTTAAGACTTGATAGCAAATGGCTATCAATATTGTAATGAATGAATGATTAAAACATAACTAATGTGTCTTTGAATCTTCAAACCTTCGAACCAATATCCAGATCTGGAAATTTTCCAGATCCAAACTTCAATCCAAACGCATCCAGACGTATGGATAAATCACTCAAATCTTAACCAAATTACACAAACTAAGGCTTAATCAACTCGTCTTGATCACGCGGACAAATCCAAACCAATCCGAACATTCATAATCATACCAAACTTAGTCCGAAATCAATAATTCATCAAACATAATAGTTTTTCCGTACAACATCCAAAACCATCTCAAATCCATTCCAAACTTAATCAAATTTCCAATTCAATACCAACACACCTTTCAATACCAAATCCGAATCCAAACACACTCAACTCAACCTCCAATTATCATTCAATATTACCGATTGAATGAAAATCGAAAAACTAATCCTCGGATATAAATTGAACAATTATACTATCAATAAACCTTTAATTCATATCGAATACCTTATCATAAACATAATCTAACCCTGGATTAAGCTTTGGTACCACTTGTTGAACATAGACACGAGCTTCAATAGATTTATTTTGTCATAACAATTGAACCAGTGATCTAGTTATGTGATATACGTTTATGACTAATATATTAACGAAGTGTTGAGTGAACAATTTGGCATAGTAACGGAAAGAGAGGAAAATACTTTAAGAACATTTAAATTAACCTCAGGCATAATAGCCTATGTATAGAATACGAATGTCATTCGTTAAACAATCCGTAACGAATGACCTTCATTCGTCTTCATTACATAAATAAACTAAATGGTATAGCGAATGACTCATTCGCTATACCCGATTCGTCAACATTCCATGACGAATGGATACATTAAATAACGACTAAGGTCCATTTGTTAAACATCCTTAACGAATGGACATATACTAATAAAGATTAAGGTTCATCCATTAAACATTCTTAGCGAATGAGCCATAATAAACAACGGATGGCCTGATTCTTTAAACATCCTTAACGAATGAGCCATAATATTAACGTATGGGTCTTTCAAATGACGAATGAGGCTTCATTCGTCATTCCATACGTTATCCTGATCACATTCATTAATCAGTCTACTCATTCGTTAGAACAGTATCCACATACGTTAACAATGTGTCTTCATTCGTTACCCTTGAACAAATAGACCACATTAGTTATAAATAACATCCACATTCGTTATAACCATTCACATTCGTTAGAAAAGTTACACGAATGACCTCATTCATTAAGAAATCCACATTCGCATGATCCAATAACGAATGAGTCCACGTTCGTTTGATCTGATAGCGAATGAGTCTCCATTCGTTATACCCATAACTCAAACACATTCGTTAAACATGCTTAACGAATGACCTTCATAAATTAACGAATGGCCTCCGTTCGTTAAGTTCTCGTAATGAATGGCTACAGTAACATAACGAATGGGTTGTTGGATCTGTTACTGTTCATCGGAAAAACGTATTTCGTCAGAAAAAAACAGTTAGATTGCCGGAAAAACTAGTTACATCGCCGGAAACTGCACATTCAACTTTCATCCATGGCAGATTCATAAAAACATCATAATTAACCATGAAATTTCCATTGAATACTCGGAATTTCATCCCGATCTATCAATAATTTAACTTAACAACCACTTATTCAAAACCAATTGAATCAAACAGTAACTTGCTCTTCAATGGTGAAACCTTCAATTCACCATAATTAAACACCAAAATCAGCATAAAGCTTCGTATTACCTCAACGAACACGAATCTATCATCAATTCCATCAATAACACCTTAATTTGATCCAAATCTGACCAAATTTTGTCAAAACCCGATGAACACGAAGAACACGATTCTGACTAGATTAGTACATTAAATTGATGCATCGAGAGCAGCCGTCTGCTCTGATACCAATTGAGAAAACATTTAAGAGCCAAGATCTAGCCGCTAACATCGATACATCAACACGAAAAAAATACGTTAAATACTATTCATTACGTTAATGGTGGAAATACATTATGGTGGATACAACAAGTTATGGAGAAAATCTGGCATGGTAACGGTATGGAAATAACTTAGGCACGGATCTCACTTTAATTATAAATACGAACTGCCTATAAATAGGCCATCAGCTCCCATTCATTAAGTTGGTCTCATTCGTTATACTGTAGTAACGAATGAGACACCATTCGTTATATCTTCATAACGAATGGTAACACCTTGATGAATAATCCATCATTCGTTATATATGCATAAAGAATGGGCTCAACTTAAGAATAACCTAGTTAACTAATGCATGGACCCATTCGCTATACAATCCATAGCGAATAGCCTTTTTACATTAAATATACACACTAGACTATCTCTAACTTATTCAAACGGCTACGGAAACCAAATAATGCACTAACAGACTCCCCCTTTTCCGTAGCGGTCATGTACTTTAACCTTGAATACTTTAACTGCAAACCATCAGTCACAAATCATGCACTAACAGTGATTTAACAGGCAGTACATTTACTTATGAACCAAAGATCTCTCTTGTCCACGGCCGATGTGGGATTTGTCTAGGATATTACAAACACCCCCCTTTGGAATCATTGTCCTCGATGAGGTTTGCCCCACCATCCCATCCAGGATGTGGGATTTTCCAAAGGTGTGCCTCACGAAACCCCCGGGGACTCACCATCTCTAATGAAGTTTGCCACACAATCCCAAATAGCACAAGAGTGGCTCTGATACCACTTGTAACATCTGGACCCTCACACCACCAATATTGTCCGCTTTGCCCACGAAGAGCTCACTGATTTGTTTTTGGTTGCCCAGGTGGAGACTTCCCAGGAGGTCACCCATCCTGCTACTACTTCAAGCTGGGCACGCTTAACTGTGGAGCTCTCCTCTCATCCACTACCATTAAGCCCAAAACGCGTTGGTGATTTAAGAGGCAATACATTTACTTATGAACCAAGGATCTCTCTTGTCCACGGCCGATGTGGGATTTTCTTAGGATGTTACAGCTTATGAAAGTCAAATTTATCATACAAGTAAAATGCAATGTACAAATGTAAATTCTCCAAATTGTCACACACACACACACAAACATATATATATATATATATATATAATGAGATAATTTATGAAACCCAGACTTGTTAATCAAAAGTTTCCTTAAATTTTTATTTTGATCATGTATGATATCCAGCCCCGTAATACCTAATAAAACATTGGACCGTTTTTTATTTGACTTGATGCTAAAGACTTACCCATCTACCAATATGATACAATATTTAGATGAAGTCTTTTTCACTTATGTGTTAATTTTTGTTGACATTGAAATTAAGGTAATATGTTGGTTTTTTGTTTAATTGTTAGTTGTGTGGGCCAATTATAAATGGTTGAATATTATATGTTGGATTTTTGTCTTACTGTTAGGTGTTCGGGCTATTTTCTTATGCATGGTTTTCTTTTAACAATGAGTTTTATAAATTAAAGAACTTTTATATTCTTTTTAATCAACACTAATGTTTGTTTATATGATTGATGATGGCATGGTAGATATCATTAGAAGCATTGGAGCTAAGTTTTATGCAAGTAAAATTCTCACCCAAAATAACGTTTAAACTCCTCATGTAAACATGAATATGTTACTAATTACACAATATTTTGCTAACAATTGTGAGGTTTCGGATAGAGTGTAATATTGAAGTTATAATATGATGATTTCTACATTTACAATTTTATCTAAGTTTATTCTATATTTTATATTGTAAATCATGTGATTTTTGTAGAAACATTATTTGTCACTAAAAGTAGTACTAATTTAATTGAAACAGTTTCACTAACACAAAATTTGTGTCAAAATAGTTTTTTGTTAGATTGTGGCAAAAAAAATGTGGCACTAAAACTAGTATGGATTTGTAACTCTGATTACTTTTAAAGGCATAAAAATTAAGCCACAGAAGTCTTTTCTTATTTTGTGGCAAAAAAAATGCCACTAAAAGCCCAAAAACTTTGTGAGGCGGATCCAAAAAGTGCCACTAGAATGCTTTAGCATCACCGCTTCAAGTGCCACTTTTTTGTGTGCCGTACATTCTTACGGGCGTCTTTAGTGGCATCATTTTGGTATTTAGTGACACTTTTTGGATCTGCCTCACAAAGTTTTTGAGCTTTTAGTGGCATTTTGTTTTGCCACAAAATAAGAAAAGACTTTTATAGCATAATTTTTATGCCTTTAGAGTTACAAATCCATACTAGTTTTAGTGACACTTTTTTTTGCCACAATCTAACAAAAAACTATTGTGACACAAATTTTCTGTCAGTGAAACTGTTTCTATTAAATTAGTACTAATTTTAGTGGCAAATAATGTTTCTACAAAAATCACATGATTTACAACATAAATATCGAATAAACTTAGATAAAATTTTAAATGTAGAAATCATCATATTATAACTTCAATAATAAGCTCTATCCGAAATATATCACTAAATGACAATTTTTTTGTAGTGACCTTCTGAAACAGTAGGCATTTCCTAAGAAAAAACAACATCAAGATCAATGTTTTCAATCACATGAGGATCATTATCCTCCTGTAGAATACATGGCTTCTATGGAGGAGGAACAAACTGCTCATGAGGTTGCTATTGTGGAGTTACCTCCGGTTGTTGAGCAGCCACTTCAGCAGGTGCATCAAGTAAACCATAATCAGGCAGAGGCATATAAAATGGATTCACAATAGCCCCAAACAAAGCCGTAGGCTGTGGTCTCAACTCAAGTCTACTTATTGAACTGGACGAACGACATTTAGCATATATCCTCTTATTAATTCTGTCAACATAGTTAATCTGTCGTCTATGAGGCAAATTAGGAGATACATGATTTAGTATCATCATCATCGTACTCAGTAAATCTCACCAATAGCAAAGCTATGGTAGGGTCTCAGGAGGTAAGATATAGACAGCTTTACCTCTACTACTTCCGGTGAGACCTCCGACTCGATAGTAGTTTTGAATCAGGCCTTGGACATAAGGAACATAACACTCAACCATCCGGTTACCGGCTTATTGGTGCATGCACCTTTGTCTTTCAGCCATCAACGCCACCACATGATATTAACCTTCCGCCACTTTTACTTTTATTTTCACGAAATTAGTAAAATTTCACTTTTGCCCACCCGAGTGCCCACGCATAAATACATTATATGTGTGCACCACAAACAGGGCGTTAATGTAAATACATTATATGTGACCTGATTTAGTATCATATGTAACAATCTGGAATACAACAAAAGTGTTCCCTCCCAATTGCTCTCCTTTGATTATATATCTCATAGAAGATCATACGGCTAAAATTAAAAGGCTTATTAAAACCAAAAAAATGTTATATCAGATTGCATAGTTGCCCATACCATCCAAACCTGCCATTCTACTTGACAGGCACACAAGCAAAACGTACATTAGAAACCTCCATGGACCTAAAAGAAAACCATTACGTCTTTGAGAATCACCAATAGAGCTAAATACCCCATTCTTTGAAAAGCCTCATTCCTGAATAAGTAAGAATACTCTATAGGATTAGTATCCTTATCCTCTGTCCCCGACTCAAGGCTGCAAGGATATCATACTCAAAAAAACAACATCCAAATTATTAATCTTCGCTCTTAACACCGACGGTTCAACACGACAATCAAATCCCACGGTGTTCCAAAAGTCCTCTATATTCAGTTCCGAGATATGTAATGTGGTTAGAATAGCATAGAATATCCTTGAGCGAAGCAAAAATGTGATCATCTCTTGAAATTCATCCAAACCACGTTGATACGGCTCCAAAGTAACAAACAAGTTGTGTGTCGGGACAAACTTCCTTGTATCATCCCCTCCATTTCCACCTGCTCCTTCAGCACTAGCAACAGCCGCCATATCGGTACAAAACAGATCAAGTTAGTACCAATAAAAACAAACAGCTGTTAACTCCGCTGGTTACTAGACCGAGCGAAGTTGGGAAGTAGGCGAAGTTGGCTAACACTACCTGATGAACAAGTTCGCCATTAATGGCCATTGTTCACCGGAAAACTTCAATAGTAAGATATAACCACATTTAATCAAATTGAGGATCATCTAAAGTATAAGAAATATCGATTAACCATAATATAACATCACTTTTTTTCAAAAAGTTAACATAATTGATGTGCTAGTGGCGTATTTTTTGGCCTGCTTACTTTCCATTCGTTGTAAAAAAAAGTTGAAATTTGATATTAAAACAAATTTATAGGCCATATATTGTAAAGCTATACATAGAGATTATCATGCCAAACACCATTAGATAATATAGATAATAGTTATCACATTATGCGTTGTGTTTTATGTTTTATTTATTGGGGATTGATTCGGCTTAGGAGAGGGAATAGTCATTGGGCTTAGTAGAATCTATATATAAATGTAATTAGGGTTACATGATGGACACACTTACCTTGAATGAAAAACACACACTTAATGTGTATTTGACATAATCCCTTTGTATTCATCCATTTTCATGCTTTTGGATTGTTTGGTTGATCTTGCTTATACATGTGTACATCTTTTATCAACAAGATCTAAGTGTTTTCGCTGCATATATCTTTCCTTTCTATCTTATTGTGTCATAACTATTAGCTTGAGTGGATCTACATCTATGAAGGAAAATTGGCGTATAGGGTTTGTCTATAGACGCGTGTGTCTAATGCAACGTTATCCTATGGACCTTCATTGTAAATGGTTTTTAAGCAATGATTCAATCATTGTATCAGTCTATAAACACATTCACAAAACAATTTGAAGAAAAAGAAAACATATAATAGCTCAAAAGTAGGGCTACATCCTTTGATCAGGGTGTGTATGGGTCGGTTTTAGATCAGGGTGTGTATGTCACAACCCAACCTACAATGGAACATGCCAGGGAGCGACATAATTTGTATCATAGCTAAAAGACACTAAAAATAATAAGTTTCAATTTGTAATTTATTCATCCAAATCATTGTACACAATAGTGTCACAAAACAAAATAACTCAAAACATTACATCAAACTCAAACTAACAAATTTTTCTTTGTTTTTAATAAATCTAAGGTATAGCTAATCTCTTGCATCTTCAATCATCCCATGTAGCTACCTGCGATATACGAAAAAATAGATATATTTTGTCAACGATAATGTTGAGCAAGCAATAACAAGTTTTGAAATATATATAATGATAAAAATGACAATACCTTGTGATAATGTATATTGCATCAACTAGCACAATATTAAATAAAAGTGTATTTTCAACATGCCACTAGAATCAGACATGTTTACACGGACGACATATGATCATAATATGAGGATGAGAATGAGATACCAACCAACCATAAAAACTGTAAACACATAGTCATTTAGCAATTAATTGAGCAATATCACAACAACACAAAAAGTTGAATTGTGTTTGAGTATATACATGTATAATAAGTAAATAATAAAGTTGTGTATACATATATAAAACCCCAAAACAAAAATAGAAAAAGGGGAGTGTGATTACTCACCTTGATTAGTGAATGAAAAGATTGGGTCTTTAGTTAAGCTTGGCTGAGTCCTCATGAATAATCTCTATCAAACCCCGACCAAAGGCGGCAGAACATGCCGGGGTACAACGGATTGCCCAAATACACAAGATGCTATTTAAGCGACAATATTTAGTCAACTCGTTTAATTCCACAAGATCATAAGAAGTCACATGACATGTTCATACAACAACCAAAACAAATCAAAGCAAATATTATATTGTTCATTTTTGCTAATATCCTAACGGTCTTGATTACTTTTCCTTCAAGCCTCGAGTCAACAAAAAGTCAAACCTGTAAGATTGCATAAAATAAAGTTTATCAACACAAAGGTTGGTGACCAATTTCATAGTTTTGAAACAATATGTATATAATAGGAAATGCAACAACTTGTATACAAAACGATAAATAATAGCAACAATTAGGATAAATGAAATCGCTAATAAGAATACATTAGCGACACCTTGCTAAAAGAGAAATCCAAGTAGTCTAGAATTTTGTACGAAATCGTTAATAAGAATACATTAACAACACCGTGCTAGAGTGTAAGGCTCCGTTACCGGTGCCCTACTTTGGACGTTGGATTTACTCATAAACGCAGTTCTAAACATCAGAGTTAATAAAAACATTCGCGGAATATTAAAACTTCAACCATAATATGATACCTAGCTTTCAAATCTTATCATAATAAACATTCATAGTAGTTTAAACATAAAACATTGTCTTTATAATAACATAACACTTCCTTGAGATGCCAGTATCTTCAATTCCATGCCATGCATTCCCCTCAAGCGAGCTGCCTCATCCTACTCACCTACGTGCATACTAAAAGTCAGCTACGCTGAGTGAGTTCTAGTTAATCATACCACATACAACACATTCATAACTACATACTTTCGTATATACTTCGTACTTTCATAATTTTCATAACCATACCTTACGTATTAAAGAGAATTACGCCCTATAACCTCGCATATATTATTAGGGTGTGTAACCCTTTAACCTTCGCATATATTATTAGGGTATGCAACCCTTTAACCTTCGCATATATTATTAGGGTAGGCAACCCTTTAACCTTCGCATACATTTTAGGGTATGCAACTCTTTAACCTTCGCATATATTATCAGGTTATGCAACCCCTTTAACCTTCGCATATATTATCAGGGTATGAAACCCCTTTAACCTTCGCATATATTATTAGGGTATGCAACCCTTTAACCTTGCCTTACCTTTCATTATCATATCCATACATTTAATTCCATACTTATCATAGTCGTACATACTTCCTTATTCACATACACATATCATACATACTACACTATACTTGCCTTAACAATACTTGCAATACCCGAAGGTCGTTCACGTACTGTCAAGCATACATATATAACTATCACAATTTGTCATTAAGACATACACTTACCATTGAAGGTAAGTGTATTAACATTCATATCGAGTATGCACACAGTCTCGAAAACATAACAAGGAAATGGAGCTAGAAACTCACCTGAATTCTGTTTCTTTCTCCGTTAATCGTAATTCCTTTCTTTAATTGTGCCCTGCTAACTGTATATAGGGAACATGTATCAATACTCGTCTGATCTAATCTATTGGTCTAATACTAGCTTGCTTTTACTTAATATATAGGGATTTAATGTAAGAGAACTTACTGGTAAGCGAACTTAAATATATAAGCGAACTTATTGATAAGCGAACTTAAATATATAAGTGAACTTGCTGATAAGTGAACTTAAATATATAAGCAAACTTATTGATAAGCGAACTAAAAATATATAAGCGAACTTGCTGCTGAGCGAACTTAGCATTAAGCGAACATGGTAGCAGGCGAACTTGTATGCGGCGAAGTTATATGTACGCAAACTTAACATTGAGTGAAATTATACGTTAAGCGAACATGTCAGTGGGCGAACTTAGTTGACAGTGAGCTTGAATGTGCAACAGCAGTTACGGTTTTTGGCCTTAACCCACTAATCGTTTATGTTTCAACGTATAAACCTTGGATACGTTCTTAACCATTCCCGTAAACATTCCTATGGCCAATTTCAGATAAGACTTGACCCGGAATGGCATAAAGTTTGGACCTTTAGCCTTAAAACATTCAATACTAGGTTTAAGGGTTCATTTAATTGAGCCGCACAGGTTTATGGGTTCATTAGCTTCGTTTTAGCATCAAGTTTACAACTTTACGTTTCGTTTATGCCCGATCTATTCTCGTTCTAAGTTTCAAGGCTAGACGTGTTGGGTTTTAACAAGATTATCAAAGTCCATATAACCCATTATATAGAAAAACGCAGCGGATTAAATAGTTTTAAATCTTCTTATTTAGATTAATATAAAACCTGTTTTATATGTAAAACCCATGCCCCGGATCCATATACGAATTTGCATGCATACATAAACAACATCCAAAGGGTTTTATGTAATACAACCTTTCAAGATGCAAGAAAGATGAAGGAGATGACGGTTTGTGAATGCAAGCCTTCAAAACCGAATGCCTCAAGCTAGTATACCCCAAGCCACCAACAAGACACCACTAGCTTGGATTTGTACTTGATTATGAACACCTCCAATCCTTGTTCTTTTGGCCGAAAATATGGAGAGAAAAACAAGGATTTGTCTTGCAAAGAATGAAAAGAGAGAGAGCTTAGAGAGAGAGAGAGAGAGTTCTTAGATATGTAAACCAACAAAAGGAATAATGCATGTCATGTGGTTGGGTGTGTGTGTTTCCCCATAAATGGGTGGGCCACAAGTGGGTCACAACCAAAATTTGAATTTAAAATTTTTGTTACACAACCTTCATGTTTGTTGCATGCACATTTTATTTGTTACATGTAACATTATGCTACATGTTACAAGATCCAAGCAACAATATTTACATAATACTCTCTTTGATGTTATTTAACCAATTAAATAACACTATGAATTAATCTCTCTAAAATAAATTATCCATATAATTTATTATTCTTTCAAGTGCAATTGTTTATGAAACCAATTCCCAAAATCAAGTGTTGATATTTATTTACTATGATCACATCATTTAAACAAATATCTATGGTGTTTGTCTAGCTTGTTATTGGGTATGACCCGACTTGGATCATATCGCACTAGCCACAACAATATTGTATGTGTCTTGGGCAGACCGAGTCCAACAATCTCCCACTTGCACAAGATACATAGAAGATTGATGCAAATAGTAAATACCGCCTAACTATGGTTCACCACCCCTAATACGTATGACGAAGTGCCATTCAATAACATCATCCCTTCAAGTCCCTTACTTGAAAATGATTTAGGTGAAACTATCATTTATCCTTTTGCCACAAATGTCATGTTAAATCCAGAGACACAGAGTGATCATTCTCTGTTGATTTAACTTTTCAGGACTTAGGCATTTAACTCTCAACGAATAAGTGGGACAAATCCCCTATTGACTACATACGTCTCTCACTATCACCTTATATTATACTTGAGCTTAGCCTTATGTACTGACATGTTTCAGAGAAGCGAAGAACTAAGTCAAAGTAAAATAGTCGATGAATATCAAGAACCAATATGTATCTCAGGTCGGAGGATACTTTGATGTTCACCTTTACTCAAATTTACTTATGATCACAAATCACAAGGATTCCATGCAGTAAAATTTGAGGGCGGGTCAATCCAATATTTATCCCATAAAAATCTATGAAACTTGGCAGCAAACCCTTTGCTATATTCATACCTTATGAATATCTACCAATCCAAGTTCATAATAGTCTTACTTTCATATTTGTTCCCACAAGTATGATCAACGGACGTTTAGAATAATCTAATTATTCACGGATTTAAACATGCTAAAATGGAACATAACTCAAAATCATAATCATAAACCATAATCATATGAATGAGCCAAAATAACAATTGTTCAGATATCCAAATACAAAATAGATCAAATCCAATCACTAGAATATCGAAGTCTTAAGGCGCAAGTATGACCCTCATGCTTCGGCCTTTCAAGGAGCTTCGTGAGTGGATCCGCAGTGTTTTGATCAGCGTGAACTTTGCGAATACATATCTTTCCCTTTTCAACTTCATCCATTATGAGTTGAATCTCCGCTCAATGTGCCTAGTCTTTTGATGTGCACGAGGTTCCTTGATTTGAGCAATGGCACCCTCGTTGTAACAAAAGATTTCTAGAGGGTCCTGAATGGTACGGCCTACCCCTAGATCGACCATGAACTTTCTAATCCATGCAGCTTCTTGAGCTGCCAATGAGGCGGCGATGTATTCTGATTCAGTGGTGGACAAGGCTACCACGTCTTGTTTTGTGCTCTTCCTAGAGACAACACCACCATTCAAAACGAAGACATATCCCGATTGTGATCGAGAATCATCTCGATCAGTTTGGAAACTCGCATCCGTGTAACCCTTTACAACGAGTTCCTCCTCACCAGAGCCATATATAAGAAACATATCCTTAGTCCTCCTAAGGTATTTCAATATGCTCTTAACTGCCATCCAATGGCTAGTTCCCGGATTTTGTTGGTATCTACTTGTCATGCTCAAAGCGTATGACACATCCGGTCTAGTGCAAATCATGGCATACATGATGGATCCTATAGCAAATGCATATGGGATTCCACTCATTTTGTCTTGCTCATCCTTTGAGTTTGGACATTGAGAAACATTCAACATTGTTCCTCTTTGAATAGGTACCAAACCCTTTTTAGAGTTTTCCATCTTGAACCTTTTCAAGATTTTGTAATTGTATGCACTTTGATTCAAACCTATCAACCGCCTTGATCTATCCCTATAGATCCTTATTCCCAGAATATAGGCGGCCTCACCAAGATCCTTGATGGAAAAGCAGCTTCCAAGCCAGGCTTTTACACCTTCCAAGGTTGGAATGTCATTTCCAAATAGTAATATGTCATCGACATATAATACTAGAAAGGTAATGATGCTTCCACTAGCTTTCTTATACACACAAGCTTCATCAGCGTTTTTGATGAATCCAAATTTCTTAACTTCGTCATCAAAATGGTGATTCCAACTCCTAGATGCTTGTTTCAATCCATAGATTGATTTCTTCAACTTGCATACTTTGTTAGGATGTTGTGGATCGACAAAACCTTCAGGCTGAACCATATAGACATCTTCCTCAAGATGGCCATTTAGAAAAGCCGTTTTGACATCCATTTGCCATATATCATAGTCGTAATATGCGGCTATAGCAAATAATATCCTAATAGACTTTAGCATCGCAACGGGCGAGAAAGTTTCATCATAATCAACCCCTTGAGTTTGAGTGAAACCCTTTGCTACAAGTCTATCTTTATAAGTATCCAAGTTTCCATGCATATTAGTTTTCTTCTTGAAAACCCACTTACTTCCAACCAGTTTGGAATTAAGAGGTGGAGCAACCAGGTCCCATACTTGGTTGTCATGCATGGATTGCATCTCAACGTTCATGGCTTCCAGTCATTTATCACAATCAGATTGTGTCATTGCATCTCGGTACGTGGTTGGTTCATCAGAATCTACCACATAGCATCCATCCATGAAAAATCCATATCTTTTCGGTGGGGTGCTAATTCTACCAGATTTGCGAACATTTTGTGTGTTTTGATCAACCATTTGATCATCATCAACAACCTCTTGTTGATCACTAGTGTCAACCAAATGTGTATCGGCTTGTGGTTCTCGATCCTCCTCGAGTTCCATAGTTCTATCAGTTCCTTCCATAAGGAACCTTCTTTCCAAGAACTTAGCCTTGCGAGCTATAAACACTTTATGCTCATTTGGATTGTAGAAATAATATCCCATCGAATCTTTGGGATATCCTAAAAAGATACACTTAGTGGACGGCTTTCAAGTTTGTCTAGGGTGTAGATCTTAACATAAGCCTCACAGCCCCATACCCTTAAATATGATAATGATGGAACCTTTCCATGCCATATTTCAAAAGGTGTCCTTTCCACTTTCTTGGTTGGTGCCATATTTAAAATACGGGCAGCAGAGATCAGTGCGAAACCCCAAATGACAGGGGTAATGTACTTCTAGCCATCATGGATCGAACCATATCCAATAGAGTTCGATTCCTCCTCTCGAACACACCATTATGTTGTGGTGTTCCAGGTGGAGTAAGTTGTGAGACAATCCCACAACTCCTAAGATGTTCTAGAAATGCATCATTGAGGTATTCACCACCTCTATCGGAACGTAGTACTTTGATTGTTTTGTTGAGTTGATTTTGTACATCATTTTGGAAGACTTTGAACGTTTCAAAGGCTTCATTTTTGTGTCTTAACAAGAACACATACCCATAGCGACTTTAATCGTCGGTAAAGGTAATGAAGTATTTTTCACCATTCCTTGTCATTGTCCTAAAAGGACCACATACATCCGAATGTATGATACCTAATAAGTCTTTCGCCCTTTCATTAGTTCCACTAAAGGGCTCCTTGGTCATCTTTCCCAATAAAAAAGATTCACATTCATCAAATGAATCATCACTTGAATTCAAAAGACCATTCTTTTGAAGTGTATGAATCTGATCCTTGTTTATGTGACCAAGGCGACAATGCCAAATAAAAGCTTTACTCAAATCCAATTTGAGTCTTTTGGTGTTAGCTTGGTGCAACGAGTTATCAATGGATGTATTATCATGAACCAATTCATAAATGCCATTAAACGGCATTGCTTTAAAATAAAATACATCATTCATGAATACATAAAAACCATTGTTTACAAACTTGAAATCATAACCAAATTGTCTTAATACAGAAACAGAGATATTATTCCTAGTCAAACTGGGAGAATACAGAATGTTTTTCAAAATAACTTCCAAACCATTCGGAAGCTTCAAAACATAATCTCCTCGGGCTTGGACGTCAACCTTTGCTCCATTGCCCATGAAGAGACTTACATCTCCTTTCTTGAAATCATTTCTTCTTTTGAACCCCTGCAATGAATTGCATATATGAGTTCCACATCCGGTATCCAATACCCATGTGTTAGAAGAAATAATATTAAGATCAATATGGATCATGAAAGTTGTACCTGAGGTTTGCCCCGCATCCCTCTTAGCTTTCAACTCCTTGAGATAGGTTGGACAATTTCTCATCCAGTGACCTATCTCCCCACAACCAAAGCACGGATCCTCAGCGCTAACCTTTAGCTTCTTGTGTTTTGGTTCCGCCTTTGCTTTTCCCTTGAACCCCTTCTTGACTTGTCCCTTACCAAAGACAACCTTTGCCTATGCCTCTTCTTCAAGCCACCCTCATTAATCGTGAGAACGGGTAAAACCTTTTTACCCATGCCGGCTTCGGCTGTCTTAAGCATTGCGTGAAGCTCACTAATGCTTTTGTCCCATCCGTTCATGTTGTAGTTCATGAAGAATGTCTCAAACCTTTTAGTTAGGCCATTCAGGATCAAATCCGTGGCCAACTCTTTTGAGACGAGACAGTTAAGCCGTTCAAGCCGATCAATGTGGCTTTTCATCTTAAGCACATAAGATGACACAGATTGGGTTTCTTCCATATGACATTCATAAGTGCTCGAACCGTTTCGAAGTGATCCACCCTAGCTTGAGTAAGGAACATTTCCTTAAGCTGGGTTATCAAGTCATACGCCCCATGATTCTCAAAATCCTTTTGGATCTCGGGAATCATTGTTCCCAACATGAGGCAAGAAACTTGCACTGAATCCTCGGTATATTTCAACCAATCCGCGTAGGCATCCAAGTTGTTGACATCGGGTTCATCGGGAATAGGATCGTCTAATATATAGAACTTCTTCTCTTGCTTGAGAACAATTCTCAAGTTTCGATACCAGTCCATAAAGTTGTTAATGTTTAGACGATCCTTATCCAGAATGGATCTAAGTGATAAATATGCACGTGAGGGATAATAGCGTTCGGTGGATTGTTTGCGGCCATCTATTAAAGAATTTAACAAAGTTCAGATTAGTATTTTCGATATCAATAAATTTTAATCTTTAATACCCTTTAATGTCTCCAAGAAAATTATTGATTAAAATCTAGAATCCAATGTTTCATTCAAATAGTAGTTAGGTGACCTTTATCCCACTATTCAAATTAACAAGGTAGTCAACGTTTGACAATTGCAACCATTTGCAACTTCTAGTTTTATGGGATCAGTTAAACATCACATGTTTAGTTGGCATGTTTAATCCCATCAACACCTTTGAACCCCATGTGCCAGTGACCCTATTCACATGGTTTCCAAATCAAGTCGTCCTACTTACACACACGTGTGAGTTTACATATACAAGTGGTTAGGTGACCCTCATCCCAAAAGTATTGTAAAACCACCTTAAGATCACAAGTTTTCTTAAATGTGGTTAGGTGACCCTTACCCCACATCAAGTCTACAAGCGACTTAAGTGTTGTATAACAGGATGGTGTTTAACTTGTTGTTTAAAAAGGGATTTAAGTTTTTTAAATTCTAGATTGGAAAACTATGTACCTTGCATTTGCATGCATTCAAATGAATGGTACTTTATTTGAAAACCCATTTCCAAAGTTCCTTTTAATAAAACCCATTTTATTGTGAAATCATTATCCTTTAATAAAACCAATTTTATTACCTAATGATTTCTAAGGAACCAATTTTTATGCAAGTTGTTGATATTAAGTTTGTTAATTATCTTTATCCAAATAAGATAAAACAAAAAATATAAATCAACTATGCAAGCATAAATAAACAACCACAAGTTTATAACCATAGCCACCTAATATGACAACACTTGTTGACCGAAAAAAGTGTGCCAAAAGGTCTCTCCTAAGGGACGAGAATGACACAAGGCATGCGTCGGTGAACACCCACTTGATCCCGCATCCATATGCTACAAGTGTCCACCTTGTGTTGCGAGTCTTCCACTTTATTTGGGCTTCCAATTGGGCTCCAACTTCAGCTCCTTGCTTCCATGGGCCTCCAAGTTTGGGCTTTGGTCTTTGGGCTAGAATCCCATCTTGGACTATAAGGTCCATTAAGGCCCAAAACCAAAACCGTAACTTTGTTGCTTCTTCTTTTACAAAAAATATATCCTAATACATTTTTCTCTAGTAAAAGAAACACAACTAATCTACTTATTATTACAAACCAATATGAAAGAATAAATAGAGTACAAACCCAAATAAAATAATATTACAACCAAATTGAATATTGAATAAATCACAACACAAACACACATCCAAACACAAGGTCATGGCTAGGTTATGAACATCCAAATTCACATCCAAATATGCAAGTATTACATGTCTAAAAATGGTTTCCCTTGTGAACCTCAAACTTTCGGCCAAGGATAAGAAAACCGAAAGTTTCGGGTTTTGTCCAAACAAAACAACCAATCATCCAAATGACTTAATTCTTCAAGATTATCACATGCATGTAAAGTATAACCTTGAAGAACCAAGAGGTAACCAAAAGCCCCAAAATTTTGGCCATATGGTGAACCACACCATAAAACCCGAAAATTTTTAGATCTATTGATGCATGTATCTGTATAAGCGGCTCTTGATGCCATTGTTGGTTTTTAACAAGATTATCAAAGTCCATATAACCCATTATAAAGAAAAACGCAGCGGATTAATTAGTTTTAAATCTTGTTATTTAGATTAATATAAAACCTGTTTTATATGTAAAACCCAAGCCCCGGATCCATATACGAATTTACATGCATACATAAACAACATCCAAAGGGGTTTATGTAATACAACCTTTCAAGATGTAAGAAAGATGAAGGAGATGACGGTTTGTGAATGCAAGCCTTCAAAACCGAATGCCTCAAGCTAGTATACCCCAAGCCACCAACAAGACACCACTTTAGCTAGGATTTGTACTTGATTATGAACATCTACAATCCTTGTTCTTTTGGCCGAAAATATGGAGAGAAAAACAATGATTTGTCTTGCAAAGAATGAAAAGAGAGAGAGCTTAGAGAGAGAGAGAGAGCGTTCTTGGATATGTAAACCAACAAAAGGAATAATGCATGTCATGTGGTTGGGTGTGTGTGTTTCCCCATAAAGGGGTGGGCCACAAGTGGGTCCCACCCAAAATTTGAATTTCAAATTTTGTTACACAACCTTAATGTTTGTTGCATGCACATTTTATTTGTTACATGTAACATTATGCTACATGTTACAAGATCCAAGCAACAATATTTACATACTACTCTCTTTGATGTTATTTAACCAATTAAATAACACTATGAATTAATTTCTCTAAAATAAATTATCCATATAATTTATTATTCTTTCAAGTGCAATTGTTTAGGAAACCAATTCCCAAAATCAAGTGTTGATATTTATTTACTATGATCACATCATTTAAACAAATATCTATGTTGTTTGTCTAGCTTGTTATTGGGTATGACCCGACTTGGATCATAACGCACTAGCCACATCAATATTGTATGTTTCTTGGGCAGACCGAGTCCAACAAGACGTTTATAAAATGTAAACTTTAGGATCAAAACATACCTTTTCGTGTTCGTTTGGTCTTGGTTAGCTTGTTTACGTACTCTAAATCTTGTATATGACCCGTATAGCCAAGATCTATCAAAATCCAACCTTCGCTTGATCTCGTTTTCCCTCTTTCTCTCTCGGCCGCAAGGTAGTGTAGATGTGTGTGTTTTTGAGTATGTGTAGCCAATTATTGAAAGATGGAATGAGAGTTAGGGTTTTAGGATGGTTTAAGGGGGTATTTATATCCCTTAAAGCCCCTGGACCTATGGCCCATTATTCTTTAATCCTTTTTAATTAGTCCAAGTCCATGATCTTTTCCTTATAATTAGATGCTAGTTAATATTATTTTACACACGACAACTTATCCAAATCTTTCTGTATTTAATATTATAATATTTAGGATGTTACAAGTCTTCCCTCCTTAAGGAGGTTTCGTCCCCGAAACCTAACTATTACTTAAACAGATTAGGGTAAAACTTGCGCAACTCATCCTGAGCTTCCCAAGTGGCATCTGATCCTTTTCGATGCTTCCATATCACTTTCACCAATGGTATAACCTTTTGACGAAGCTGCTTCTCCTTGCGATCAACAATCTCTATCGGTTGCTCGACGTAGTTCAGCCGTTCATCAACCTCGATGTCCATTAATGGAACATGAGACGTGTCATCAGCTAGACACTTCCTCAAATGAGAAACATGAAAGGTTGAATGAATTCCTTCTAACTCATCGGGTAAATCCAGCATATAAGCTACTTCACCTACACGATCTACAATCTTGAACGGTCCAATGTACCTCGGGCTCAACTTTCCTCTTTTCCTAAAACGGATAATCCCCTTCCAAGGCGAGACCTTGAGCATCAAGTTGTCACCAACGTTAAACTCAATCGGTCGTCGCCTCTTATCTGCATACGACTTCTGCGTGTCTTGTGCAGCTTTCATTCTAGCCTTAATCTGATCGAACTTTGAAGAAGTTTCTTGAACAAATTCTAAGCTTCCCATTTCTTTTTGACCAATCTCTTCCCAACACATGGGAGTTCTACATCGTCTACCATAAAGCATCTCCAACGGTGGCATACCAATGCATGAATGGTAGTTGTTGTTGTAGGAGAACTCTGCTAGGTGCAGATGATCATCCCAACTTCCTCCAAAATCTAGGACGCAAGCATGTAGCATATCCTCAAGGGTTTGGATCGTCCTTTCAGACTGTCCATCTGTTTGAGGATGATACGCCGTACTGATGTTCAATCTGGTTCCCATGGCTTCATGGATATTCTTCCAGAATCTCGAAGTAAACCGAGTATCTCTATCAAACACGATCGATAGCGGTACTCCGTGCTTAGATACAACCTCTTTGATGAACAAACTTTCTAACGTTTCTGACGAGATGGCCTCTCGTATAGGCAGAAAGTGAGCACTTTTGGTCAAATTTTGGTCAAACGGTCCACTATCACCCAAATGGTATCATGATGCTTAGCTGTACGAGGTAGCTTAGTTTTGAAATCCTTAGTGATGTGTTCCCACTTCTATTCAGGTATCTCAAGCGGTTGCATCTTTCCATAAGGCTTCTGATGTCCGGCCTTAACTTGTAAATAGGTCAAGCACTTACTAACATAGTTCACCACAAATTTTTTCATTCCTGGCCACCAGTAATCCCTTTTCAAATATTGGTACATCTTTGTAGCTCCTGGATGAATCGAATATCTTGACTTATGAGCTTCATCTAAGATTCGACCTCTAAGGTCTCCATGGCATGGGATCCACATACGGTCAAACCTAGTCTTAACACCATGAGTGTTTTCCATCAACTCGTCTTGCTGACCGAAAATCCTTTCTTTCTTCACTAGCCCTTCATCTACCAGTACCTCTGACTGTACTTTGATGATTTCTTCAAACAGACTTGAATTCATAATCAACTAGTATGATTTCACTGTTGCAATGACTTCCTCGTTCTTACGACTTAGCGCGTCGGTGACCACGTTAGCTTTACCGGGGTAGTATTTAATGTCGCAGTTGTAATCCTTAATCAACTCTAACCATCTTCTCTGTCTCATGTTCAATTCCTTCTGCTCGAAACTCTTATGATCTGTATAAATAGTGCACTTAGTACCATACAAGTAATGCCTCCATATCTTTAAGGCATGCACTACTGCTGCTAGCTCTAAATCATGCGTCGGATAAGTACTCTCATGGACTTTCAACTGTCTAGACGCGTAAGCTATCACATTTCCTCGTTGTATCAACACGCAACCAAACCCACGATGCGAAGCATCAGTACAAACAACTAAATCCTCGTCACCATCGGGTAAAGAAAGGATTGGAGCTTGCGTGAGTCTAATCTTTAACTCCTGGAAAACCTCTTCTTGAAACTTACCCCAACTGAATACTATCGACTTTCGGGTCATACCGGTCAACGGTGCGGCTATCTTGGAGAAACCTTCGATGATCTCCTATAGGTTCCAGCTAACCCTAGGAAGCTTCGTATATCAGTCAAATTCTGTGGAGTCTTCCAATTCATTATTGCCTTAATCATAGCTGGGTCCACGGTAATCCCTTCAAGATTGATCACGTGACTTATCCAACATCGGCCGACACTCTATTCATCATGTCCATAAATGCTGCATGAGAATTCGTTAGACCGAATGACATCACGAGGAACTCGTAGTGTCCGTACCACGTCCGAAACGCTGTTTTCGGGATGTCTGCCTCTTTCACCTTCAACTGATGATAGCGTGATCTGAGATCTATTCGTGAAAATCAACTTGAACCTTGCAGTTGGTCGAACAGATCATCAATTCTTGGCAAAGGATATCTATTCTTTACCATAAGCTTATTCAACTCGCGATAGTCTATGCACATTCACATACTTCCATCTTTCTTCTTCACAAACAATACGGGTGCGCCCCACGGGAAAACACTTGGTCTAATTAAACCCTTGTCGAGGAGTTCTTGCAGTTAGGACATTAATTCCTTAATCTCAGACGGTGCTAGACGGTAAGGCGCTTTCGCAACGGGTTGGGCTCCTGGTACTAAATCTATCTGGAATTCTATCTCTCGCTCCGGTGGCAACCCTGGAAGATCCTCTGGGAATACTTCTGGGTAGTCGCACACGATAGGAACATATTTCATTTATTTTGTCTCGTCCGTAGCGTTGAAAATATACGCAAGGTAGGCACCGCACCCTCGCCTTAACAAACCCTCGGCTTTTATCATCGAAATGACATTAAGCCCATAACTTTCCTTATCACCATAAACCGTCACCGCACTACCATCCAAGGACCTTAACCTTATTATGCTACTCTTACACACTATCTGAGCTACATACTCAGACAACCAATCCATTCCCAAAACTACATCGAACCCTCCTAAGCTCATAACGTACAAGCTAACAGGGAACTCATGTCCCTCTAATTCTATCTTACCGTCCTTAACCATTTTCATTATTTTAACCGAGGTGTCACAAGTAGTTTCTACTATAAAAGTTTCAGACACTCGGCAAACTTTCATGTTAGCTAATTTACTAAATGGCGCGGCTATGAAACTTTTGTTCGCTCCTGAATCAAATAAAACTGAAGCGGAAACACCGTTTACTAGAAACTTACCTGCTAGGACATCTGGAATCTGCTTGGCTTGCTCTTGGGTCAACATGTAGGCCCTGGTCTTTGGCCTTGACGGTTCAACATCCTTCTTCCCGCTTCCCCCAGCTTCAGTACACTCCCTGGCCATGTAGCCCGTCTTACCACACCGGAAACACACCGGCTTCTCGCTGCACTCATGAGCATAGTGCCCTACCTTCCGCACTTATAACAGGCGTTTGACCCTACTCTGCACTCTCCTCCATGCGCCTTTCCACATTTAAAACAAACATATGATCCCTTACCCCACTTGCACTCGCCACCGTGTACTTTACCACACGTCTTGCATGATCTCTTCTCCCACACCTTCGGTTTCTTATCTTTTGAGTTCCACAACTGAGTACCGGGTCGTTTAACAGGAGCGACCCACTTCTTGTCTTTCTTTTCTCCCCCCACCACAACATCGTCCGTAGCCAGATCCTCATAAACCATCTCTGCGAGTTTGACAACAGAGGCAAAACTAGCAGGTTTATTCTCCCTGACCAGCATGCAAACTTTCTATGGCAATCCCCTCATGTAGCACTTGATTCTCTTAGCCTCAGTGTTGATCATATCGGGCACCAACCTAGACATTCGGTTGAACTCGGTGGTGTACTCACGATGGGTCATCTACCCAGCTTTCAAGTTTAGGAACCTCATCTCCGCCCTCTCAACCTCGGCGTCAACATAGAATTTCTTCATAACCAGCTCTTTCAGATCCTCCCACCTCATAGCCTTGATTTCCTCTCGACTCCTTCTCTGCTCAATCGATTCCCACCAATACATCGCCTCATCTTCAAACGATTGGGTGGCATAACCGACAGCTTTATCGGGACGACACTCGCTAATGCGGATAACCTTGTCCATTGTGGTTATCCATTGAAGAGTAGCGATTGCGTCTCCCAAACCAGTCAGCTTTGGCGGGTCACATCCTTTGAAGGACTTATAGTTGTACCCACCTCGGCCTCTTTTCCTGTTATCAACCTTCATAAATCGAACTTCGCTCGAGTCACCCTTTTCTCCCTCATCATCTTTCTTACTCTTTTCCCCAGACTTCTCAGCAGACTTTTCAGGATTCAGGTTCTTCACAGCAGTGGCTACAGCTTGAACAATTTCTGCTTGAATTGCGGGATCCAGTTGAAACCCTTCGTTGTTGTTCGGGTCTCTTTCAGTTGCGCTTCCTTCATCTCCAGTGTTGGAAGCGGTCTCAACCGAAGGTTGTTAGACACGACGAGGCCTGCCACGTCGTCTAGTGAGACCCCTAGCTTTCACAATTCCTCCATCTCCCACGTTTTCTTCTGTTCCAGCCATCGTATTCTAAAAGGAAAAACACAAACGTCATCACTCAATGAACTATTTAGTATAAGGATAGTAAGGCTAACAGGTAATAACAGTGGCCAGATGTGATTAGCTGATCACGTTACTTTCCGTGTCCTATACACTCCCTTTATGAGTCTATTTGTACTGGTTCTACTTAAACAGTTAGTCAATCAAAACAATCAATCCTATCCCTATCGTTCACATATCCTTTCTTTATCATTTAACATACATCATTTAATCATACCTCTTACCTTTGCCGAGCTTGCTTGAGTGACACATGGCCATCTTGAACTGTCATCTTCATTCTTTTCTTACTTAAATCCCATTCTCTGTTCGAGTCTAAGCATGTAGAATGCTTAAATCTCTCAAACTTTGCTCTGATACCAACTTGTAAGGCCCTGTTACCGGTGCACTACTTTGGACGTTGGATTTACGCATAAACGCAGTTCTAAACATCAGAGTTAATAAAAACATTCGGGGAATTTTAAAACTTCAACCAGAATATAATACATGGCTTTCAATCTTATCATAATAAACATTCAATGTAGTTTAAACATAAAACATTGTCTTTATAATAACATAACACTTCCTTCAGATAACAGTATCTTCAATTCCATGCCATGCATTCCCCTCAAGGGAGCTGCTTCATCCTACTAACCTACGTACATACTAAAAGTCAGCTACGCTGAGTGAGTTCTAGTTAATCATACCACATACAACACATTCATAACTACATACTTTCGTATATACTTCGTACTTTCATAATTTGCATAATCATACCTTATGTTTTAAAGAGCATTACGCCCTATAACCTCGCATATATTATTAGGGTTTGCAACCCTTTAACCTTCGCATATATTATTAGGGTATGCAAACCTTTAACCTTCGCATACATTATTAGGGTATGCAACCCTTTAACCTTCGCATATATTATAAGGGTATGCAACCCCTTTAACCTTCGCATATATTATCAGGGTATGCAACCCATTTAACCTTCGCATATATTATCAGGGTATGCTACCCCTTTAACCTTCGCATATATTATTAGGGTATGCAACCCTTTAACCTTGCCTTACCTTTCATTATCATATCCATACATTTAGTGACATACATATCATAGGCATACATACTTCCTTATTCACATACACATATCATACATACTACACTATACTTGCCTTAACAATACGTGCAATACCCGAAGGTCTTTCACGTACTGTCAAGCATACATACATTGTCACACCCTCAAAATCCACTAACGGAGTTTTACCGTCAGAGGGTGTGAACTGGCAGGATCGGAATTATCAGTTATAATCAAACCATAAAATAAAGTTTCAAAACCATGAAAACGATTACGAGTAATTAAATGCGGAAGCGTAAAAACCTTTAATCAAAAGTTGCGTCACGCAGGACGACTTAAAACCAAAGATAATCGTTAAAAATAAGTTTGCAGGACAAAAGCGTTTTCAATCAATGCATGTTCCTAAACCGCGCGCCCGCCTCGGCTACCTGAGAATAACATACTAAAAGTGTCAACACAAGGTTGGTGAGTTCACAAGTTATATAAAATAAATCGTTTAGCATTTGCGTTCAGCGTTTTACGTTAAGCGTTTTGCGTAACCACGTTACGGCGTTTTGCGTTAAGCGTTTTGCGTAACCAGGTTACGGCTTTTTGCGTTACCAGATAGTGTTATGTCAAATTATATATCGATAGGTAGCTAATCTATACAACAAGTATTACTAAGTGTTCGACACCGAAGCTGACTCGTTTAGTAAGTGCCTTGTCACCAGGTCCTCCAGACCATGGTACGTGTTAGCCAAAATTACACCCGCTCGACCTCCAGTCGAGTTTAGCATTGGGTGGGGTTTGTCAAACCCAGTAGTACTACTCAACAGTGACTCGCTATTCTAAATATTAACCGGTTCGATGTGTAGGACTTCAAATGTTTCGTTTGCCACTTAGCCTTTACAAGTGATATATAATTTATAACAAAATCTTAATGCGTTGTGGAGTATGTTATCTCCCCCAAGTGAAAAGCGTTTGAAAACAGTTTAAAGAGGGGAAAGTGAAACTCACAGTTTGCGAAGAATTTCCCAAAATAAATCACCAAGATGCGCGTCACCGAAAAACTCTCTCTAACGTTCTAAAACAACAAAGAGATTTTTCTAAGTGTCGTAATATTATCGAGTCTCTAGACCCGGTACATAATACCTATGCACATAACATGTTTCGTGTTTCGTTTGTGAATCGTGTGTGACTTTCACAAGTGTTTTTGTGACACATCACATGTGTAAGCAATCATATACGTGTCATGTATTCATAACGTACATTACTAGCTGTTATTCCCCGTAAGGGCATTTTGGTCAACAAATAACAATTAACTAGCCATTATTCCCCATAAGGGCAATTTGGTCAAATCATGGTAATCAATTGGCAATTATTCCCTGCAAGGGTATTTTGGTCAAAACATAACAATTATACAACAAATATCATATTTCATGCATTTTTACACAACTCAGCAGCTAGTTTTACCGAGACAGAAATCCTACTAGAAAGATTGTACTATTTCACCGATCATAGCATCTCAATTAATTTACCAAAAATCATCACAGAAGCACATATGTCTTAGGTTTCCAGAACATATTTTATTACATTTTTATTCCTCATAGTTTTCTCACAATCATCAAATCATTACAGCAAACTCATAACAGTCAGATTCATGCACAACAGAATGTTATTTGCAATTCCCGTTAAACGCAAAAATCCAATAAATGCAAAACCACTTGGGTTTGGTTCCTAACTCAATAAGTCAACTTCCAGAAGTGGAACCAACCCAATTGGTCTCGTAGTTCATGAGATATAACATTTACAACATAACCTAACAGCAGGTCTAACAGCTCAGCTTTGCACAACGTTTTTGTAAAATCATAAAAGTAAACTTCTACTTGTCCAAAAATTACAAACTTATACTTTATAGAAACCAGACTCAACCTAGTTTACTGCAGTACCCACAATCTCAACCAACTTTCACGTTTACACTTCGTTACAGTCACTTAAACATCGTATACACATTCTGTCCAGAATCTGTTTACATCCAAACTCAACATAATAACAATCTATGAACTATCATGCATCCATATGACCCTCTAGACTCCATAAACACCATCCATGCACATCAATTACATATTACATACTTGATTAGGGTTTGTGTTTGAACTCAAATCAAAGACACAACAATCACCATACAACAAGATTCAATCTAGTTATCAAATCATCATCCAAATAACAACAATCATGTTAGCTATGTACATACTCAAAATCGGCAGCCTAGGGTTTGTTATTAACCCAACAAACATCAAAATCAATCAACAAGAATGTAAAGGATGATCAATTATACCTTCCTAGCACCTAGTTCTTGGATTAAACACTTGATTTTCTTGATGTATGTGTGTGTGGAAGTCGACGGCAGCAAGGAGCAAAGGGGAGGGGGGGCCGATCGGGTTGGGATTAATAATAATAATAGTTAGGGTTTTATTTTTAAGGTTATATTTATAGACACACAAGTTACACTCAAGTCCCTCTACTTTCAAGTGTTGTTTTTCTAACTTAACTAACTTAGTTCTTGTTTCTTGTTTAGCATTACACACAATATAATCAAGTAACACATATGTTAACACATAATTATCACATAATTATTATGTTGACGTTTTTCGTTTATTCCTCAATCGTTTGCGTCAACTTGTTTGCGTTTCGGTGCAAATCCCGAAAGACTACACATGTAGTAAGTGTTAAGCGTCATTTAAACCCTAGTTTAAATGTAATGAAGTGTGCGTTATAGATTCAATGATCTTAAGTTTGAATTGACAGAGTTGAGTTAACGGAGTTAACCTGAAATTGACGATTGTCACATACATAACTATCACAATCGTCATTAAGACATACACTTACCATTTAAGGTAAGTGTATTAACATTCACATCGAGTATGCACACAGCCCCAAAAACATAACAAGGAAATGGGGCTAGAAACTCACCTGAGTTCTGTTTCTTTTTCCGTTAATCGTAATTCCTTTCTTTAATTGTGCCCTGCTAACTGTATATAGGGTACATGTATCAATACTCATCTGATCTAATCTATTAGTCTAGTACTAGCTTGCTTTTACTTAATATATAGAGCTTTAATGTAAACGAACTTACTGATAACAGAACTTAAATATATAAGCGAACTTATTGATATGCGAACTTAAATATATAAGCGAACTTATTGATAAGCGAACTTAAATATATAAGCGAACTTGCTGCTGAGCGAACTTAGCATTAAGAGAACATGGTAGGAGGCGAACTTGTATGCGGTGAAGTTATATGTACGCGAACTTAACAGTGAGAGAACTTATACGTTAAGCGAACATGTCAGTGAGCGAACTTAGCTGACAGCGAACATGAATGTACAGCAGCAGTTACGGGTTTTGGCCTTAACCCACTAATCGTTTATGTTTCAATGTATAAACCTTGGATATGTTCTTAACCATTCCCGTAAACGTTCCCATGGCCAATTTCGGATAAAACTTGACCAGGAAAAGCATAAAGTTTGGACCTTTAGGCTTAAAACGTTCAATACTAGGTTTAGTGGTTCATTTAATCGAGCCGCACAGGTTTATGGGTTCATTAGCTTCGTTTTAGCATCAAGTTTACAACTTTACGTTTCGTTTATACCCGATCTATTCTCGTTCTAAGTTTCAAGGCTAGACGTTTATAAAAACGTAAACTTTAGGATCGATACATACCTTTTCATGTTCGCTTGGTCTTGGTTAACTTGTTTACGTACTCTAAATCTTGTATATGACCCGTATAGGCAAGATCTATCAAAATCCAACCTTCGCTTGATCTCGTTTTCCCTCTTTCTCTCTCGGCCGCAAGGTAGTGTAGATGTGTGTGTTTTTGAGTGTGTGTAGGCAATTATGGAAAGATGGAATGAGATTTAGGGTTTTAGGATGGTTTAAGCGGGTATTTATATCCCTTAAAGCCCATGGACCTAAGGCCCATTATTCTTTAATCCTTTTTAATTAGTCCAAGTCCATGATCTTTTCCTTATAGTTAGATGCTAGTTAATATTATTTAACACACGACAACTTATCCAAATCTTTCTTTATTAAATATTATAATATTTTAGATGTTACATAGAGAATACCAAATAGCTAAGGATTTATGAATCAACCCTCTAAAAAGCGGTAAACACATTAGCATATAGGCATGTAAGCATAGAACTTCAAATCAAGCATTTATTTAAGTAAAGTATACAATAAAGTTTGTGTTTTAAGACTCAGGTATAAAACATTTAGTTTGAATAAGTATGCAATATCACCCCCTAAACGAAAGATGGAAAACGGGGTATGAAAGTACTCATGTTCAAGTAATAAACTTGAAAGATTGATGATTTGGAGATTAACCGGAACGACGAGTTTAGCGAACAAAGCCTAAAAAGAAAAGGAGCCTTATATTATAAAAGTTTTCTTGGAAGTCTTTAAATACAAATAAATGTTGAGAAGTGTAAACAATTAAAGTTTAAGGTTTAAAATGTAAATAATTAAGAAATTATAATAATAGTCCTTTAAAAATATAAGTTTGCTCGAAACCGGGTTAAAGTTTCTAACCTTAATATTTACTCAACCTATGTTAAGTAATAAGGTGGTAAAAATGCAAGAATGCAAATCCCTTTATAATATAGATACTAAAACGGGTTTTAACTAGTGTTCAGGTTATTGGTTAAGGTCTTTATAATTGGTCAAACTCAAAGTCAACTTTTCAAAATATTAAATGTTATGAGATAACTCATAAAAATCATGTAAGAGTTAACCAAGTATGTAGTTCTATTGTTTTAGAACTAACAACGTACGTTAAGCGAGTGTTCGGTTTTGTCGGTCCAAACTTTGTTATGAGATCAAGTTGGATCCAACATTTGCGAGTACTTAAGAAAATAATTAAAATCATTTTATAAAGTATTTTTAAAGATTTATACAAGTCTTGATAGCTAAAAACACACTTGTGTGTCTTAAGCGAGTGAAAATCGGTTTAGTTCGGTTTGGTTCGGTTCCCATCTCACAATAAGTTCATGGATGGTTGCCACATGCCCAAATATCAAAAAACGTGTATAATAATTTATAAATGAAGATACTTAAGTTTTACAATCAAAAAGTTAGCAATAAAGTCTTTAAACGAAAGTTTGGTTTTCGGTTCGGATCTTGTTTCGGGTTAAGAGCGAGGTAAAAAT
The DNA here is from genome assembly GCF_021521415.1 of Bidens hawaiensis. Lineage (NCBI taxonomy): Eukaryota > Viridiplantae > Streptophyta > Magnoliopsida > Asterales > Asteraceae > Bidens > Bidens hawaiensis. The sequence continues at coordinate 63,782 of NW_027496559.1, read as the reverse complement.
CTACAAACCCATAACCATAGAACTTATAAAAATGATTTTAGAAACTTAAATCTAACAATAAACATGTTTAAACAATTATTTAACAAAACTAGTAAACAAGTTCGGTTTACGGTTTAGAGCTATTTACGGTTAAACTGAGGCTAGTCTCTTCATACCCTTAACCATAGAACATCATAAATATGATAAACAAACTAAAATGAGCATAATTAAGCATGTTTAATATGTATAAACAAGTTAAATAAGTATATATATATCATAGACTACGAAAGTCCTCTATAAAGCCTTGCCTTACGAGGCCCGACACTCCACTGACCGAGACCGGGGAAGTGACCACCAAAGGTAAAAAGGGGTGTATATTATATATATGTTGTATAACCATATTCAAGTATTAATAAGAGTATATAAGCTATTTAAAATGAAAGACTTTACTCATTTTGACTTCTGGAAGTCAAACCTTCAAGAATAACTAAAACAACCTTGAGATCTTTGAATTTGAGAGAGATTTTGGAGTTGTAGCAGGGGAAAATGATGTTATTGATGGTGTTTATATAGGGTAATGATAAGGGTCAAGTATGTGTGATAATAACAAGAGTTTGCATGCAAAGGGGTCAAGACAAGACACAAACAAACAAGAAAACATGCTGTTGCACCTGATGGTCATCGCGCCACGTGATGGGGCTTGGCCACCCCCATCGCGCCACGCTATGGGGTTGGGCACCAGATATTTTCAAACTTTGAAAATGACAGATATGACCCATGAAGTTCGTTTTAAGTGGTTTTAAGGCGTTTTAAGGACCGAAAAGGATGTTTTCGAGACCCAACAAGTGTAAAACAATATTGTAACATAGATTCCATAATTTTGATTATATCATATGTTTCGGTTTACAAAACGGGTCGGTTTACATGTTAAACGAATACAAATCGGAGCCGAATTAACGAATGTTAAAATCTCTAAATCCAACTAAGGCTTCTTTTGAATGTGTTGGATAAATAAAAGTCAACGAAACATATAACACAACTAGAAGTTGAAAAAGAAACAAGAAAAACAAAATCAGTTTTTGGACAGATTCTGTCATAGATTTCATAAATGTTTAAAAATATCAATAACATCTCAACAATTATAAAAATCTCCAGCTAGCTACATTAATGTGAAAGGAACAACTTTTCTTCAGAAAGTTTTCTTAGATTCGAAGCCGAGATAGTCTAAAATAGTCGATCTTCACAAATGGTACAAATCTTCGCACTAATTTTAAAATAATGACTGTAAGGCCATACGAAAGAATAAAAATATAAATAAATAGTCATTAGAAAGTTAACCCAATAAAGTTAATGATAGGATTTTTCCTTGGATCGTTACAGTTTTTTACTAGGTTATTGACCCTGGGCGCCACTTGTGGAAATAATTAAATCTCGTAACATCAAGCGATAATTTGAAAGTCAAAAACAAAATTCATACATACATATTTTAACAATAATAGAATATACAATTGATAATATCGTATGTATCAAAATTAAATCTTTATTAAAGATAACTTTCCAAGGAAAATAAAACGACTTTTACAATGAAGTCCATCGATAAAAAATAACAACTTCATATATTACTAAACAGTTCCTTATAAACCACATTTGTAGTTTGATTTGTAACTTTACCCTCCTTATCTAAGATAAGCATTTTAACTCTGGCTCTACTCTTCACTCTGGATAAAGCCACATAAAACTGACCATGTGTAAACACCGGATGTCGAAGATATATTCCAACGGGATTGGCCTTGACTTTTATTAATTGTCATTGCAAAACAAACCGCTATAGGGAACTGTCTTCTTTTTAACTTGAATGGTAATTTTTTTATCTGTAGGAGTTAGTGTACTTCAAGTTAAGTAAGTGCGATGACCAATGTTTGTACCCAAAATAACCTTTACTTCGATAAAACGCCTACCGCATTGAATAACCTGTAATCTTGTTCCATTGCATAAACCATTTTTCTGATCAATATTCCTTAGCAACATTACTGGCACACCTACTTTTAGAACCAATTTATGATTAGGCATACCAGAAAGCTTCAAACCATTTAGAAAATCCGGTGAGTGCAATGCTGGATCGAAACCAGGCCCAACACTATCAGAGTTATCAATACTATCAGAACTTAGACATTCAACTTCTTCTATCGGAAAGAAAGTTAAAAATCTGTCATTAATATCTTGGACAACCTCGTTTAAGGGTGCAAGTATGGCCATTTCTTGGAAATAAGAAATATCATTAAAATTATCCAATAATGTTGGATAAACAAAATCAATAAGTTCCAAAATTGGATCAGAAGAATCACCGATCAAAAGATCATCGGGTATTTCTATAACGGAATTACCATCATTATCACCACCAAGTGTACCTTCACCAACTTCCAAAAACCAATTTGCAAACTGGGAGGCCTCTTCAAAATCTGATGGGTTACATCTGAAGGTTAACCTCATGTTTTTGGTCAACTTAAGAACTTTACAATTGGACCACAGATGTGACGAACAAAGTGACAAATTAACAATATCACTACGTGATCCATTTTGTATTACGAGTAGTATTTGACGAAAGTCATCACCAAAAACAACAACTTTCCCCCCAAATGGTTGTCGAGAACTATCACGGTTAACACCTTTTAAAACATCTTTGAGACTCCTATCCAAAGCTTCAAATGCATGCTTATGTATCATAGGAGCCTTGTCCCAGATAATCAGATCAGTTTGCTTCATTAAGTTGCAAATATCTGGATTTTTTGTTATTGAACGGGTAGAATCCTCAGTTAGATTTATAGGAATTAGAAATCTAGAGTGAGCGGTTCTACCTCCTTCAAGTAACAAAGATGCTATACAGCTTGAGGCAACATTTAAAACGATTTTTGATTTCGATCGTATGGAAGCAGATAAAGTATTCCATATCCCGTCCCTCCATAACCATAAACAAAGAAAACACCCCCAATATTTGCATCAACTGCTTCCATTATCTCGTTATACACATTACGTTGCTCATCTGTTAACGAATTATAAAGTCGTTCAAACTCACCCGTCATAAGATGTGTGTCGTACGTAAGTTCTTCGTTCATAAAACGATTTGTTGATGCAGAAATTGAATCATCATCAGGGAAAGGCATGGTGGGAAAACAACGTAGACTACAATTATTTCGTAGTAGGAAGTTTTGAATTTCAAGTAAAGCGAGGTTCTTTAGTTGCGTTTCTGAAAGTAACAAATCTGTAGGGAATAAAAAAATTGTTAAACAATTACGTTTTTTATAAACATATTTGTTAATATATTAACAATTTATAAAAAATAAAATAAAAACATTTGATACCTTTATTTTTCTGCTCTATTTGTTGTTTGTATAGAATGCCATCAATTAAATGCTTCCATTCTTTTCCCAAACATCATCCGGCCTGCACGATATAAGTAGTTGTGAATTAGATAAGTTATTGAAAAAAAAGATAATATATGCTTAAAATAAGTGTTTTGGTATCTTAATTTTGATAATTATAATGAACAATAAGTTAACAAAACAATGTTATCATGAACTACAAAAATAAAACATACCAGCTTGAAGCTTCCCAAACAAAGCTTTATCCTTCAGATCTTTCATTAATGAATCAAGCTTCATCTTAAATACCCTACATAATATATCGGGCCTGTCTTCGGACGTTCGATTTTGATTTCGTAAAAATCATTTGATTTCCGGCCAATTTGGGTTGCATGTTATGGTTATAAAGAAATTAGAATAACCAAACCATCTACATATACTCATTGCATCAAGATAATTCTGCATCATATACCGAGCTCCTCCGGTAAATGAAGAAGGTAAAATAATACGTTGCCCTGGAGAAGAAACGTCAGATGTTCCAGCTGAATGTAGATTTCTTAGGTTTTCATAAGTTTCAGACCTAAGATTTTTTTGTTGTGTGCATACACAATGCAACCTTTGAGTCCCTATCATCGTGTACGAATCTACAAACAGTTGCTGAGTCAGTCTTTCGCCATTTAAAATCAGTGGGTAGCTTTCTGGCCTGTCTTGAAATCTGTACGCAAAAAATTCACGCATAGTGCACTTCTTGCGTTTGTTTTTATCAACATCTCAACAATTATAAAAATCTCCAGTTAGCTACATTAATGTGAAAGGAACAACTTTTCTTCAGAAAGTTTTCTTAGATTCGAAGCCGAGATAGTCTAAAACAGTCAATCTTCACAAATGGTACAAATCTGCGCACTAATTTTAAAATAATGATTGTAAAGCCATACGAAATAATAAAAATACAAATAAATAGTCGTTAGAAAGGTAACCCAATAAAGTTAATGATAGGATTTTTCCTTAGATCGTTACAGTTTTTTATGACCAAGTTATTGCTCGACCTTTGTCGAACAATTATGCTGTCAAATATGGAAAATTTTAAACAAGAATGTTTTTGATGCTTTGGAATGAATTTTGATAAAGAAAATTATGAACCACTTTTGGTATGATAAATACAAAAAGTTCGATCATGTAATATCAAAATCCTAGTGGTTCTTTAATCAAAATAAATAAAACAAACAAAAACTTCAAGAAAGTAAGAACATTTTAAGGTGTGACCATTAAGGATTATCTTGCAATCTTATGTTCTTTATTTCCTTCACCCTATACACCTTAGTGTATAGACTAGGATGGATCATTAACATAAGTAGGTGATGGCCTTAGAACCATTATAACAATAAGAAATAAGAAGAAACGAAGAACAAAGTTAAGAAAATATGAACAAAACTTTATACCTAACTTGTGATCTTGAGATAAACAAACATAAAAATATAAATTAAAAACTCCATTAAGAATTATTATTGGAGAGTGAAGAAGAAGAACGAGCAAAAAGAAAATGATGACAATGAGGGAGTAGGTAAGTTTTGGAGAAAAGTTTTGTTTGGAATATGCTAGAAAGATGATTTTCTTTTAATAAAAGATGCCATATAAAATATTTAGGATAAAAATTAATTTAAGATAACTATAATTATTTATGTCACATGTTAAAATGTTAATCTAGACAAACCCGGTTCAACGCGCCAAATTGACGATTACAATGAAAAGAACATAGATTCAAGTATTTACACATATAAAAATAATGTTAATAACTTGAAATAAATTATTTATGAGTCAAAAATTATATTAACAGTAGTAATAATAATAATAATATAGCTTTGAAATTCATGTTTTAACTTAACAAATACAAATCAATGATAAATATCATAATAAAAAAAATAATCTTTCATGAAAATCAAAATTTTAAACGGGTCAGATTTTCGGGTTTGAAAAATAGCAAATGTTATAGTAAATATACATCACCACGAAATAATGCAATAACTTATTCTTCTCAAAATATTCAGTTCATTCAAGTATTAATTACAGGCAAAACCAAAATTGAACCAGAATTTCGTTTTTTACGAAAACAAAAAATCAAAACCATTGGTATTGTTTGAGTTAACTTATTTTGATTGTCGGTTACAGCTCTTTTTATCTTTCATCAACTTAGCTTAGATGTTAATGGATATAGTCATGTTAATAATCCCTTAGACATCCCTGTTATTAATTGTTGTTTTTTTGAAAGACAAAATTCTTTGTACAATAAGACATTTGAACTTATAATCTTTGAGTGTTTAAAAATTTTGTCTCTGTATCTTATAACGGGTAAAGTTAAAATTCAAAGAGAGACAAATGAGAAGTTTGAAAAGAATTTGTGACCACACAAAAAATCACTTAAAATTAAATTAAAAAAAATATTAAAAAAATCAACTTAAAATATAAATAAAAAACGAAAAAAATTAAAAAACTAAAAATGTTTCTGCCATCATTCCTGTTTAAAAAAAATACAAAGTAAATAAAAAAATGACGATCAAAGACACAATGACGAAAATGAACGAAAGACACAATTGTAACTAAAAAAGACACAATAAATCGCAACATATAACACATGCCGAACAAAATATAACACAATGTTGAGTAATATAACACATTATAAAGAAAAAATGCACAATGTCAAAGAAAAAGACACAATCAATGACGAAATAAACATAAAACACAATGATAAACAAAAAAACACGACTTTTTTCACTTGCCATTGTGTTTTTTTTTGTTTTTTTTGTTTTTTTACGAGAACGAGAAAGACAATGGAAACATATTTTTACTTTTACTTTTTTCGCTTTTTTTAATATTTGAGTAATGATTTTTTTATTAATTTTTTTAAATTATTTTGAAGGGTTTTTTTTATAGGTACAAATCCTTCTTATAATTCTCATTTTTGTTTCTTTTTGTAGAATAACTTAATCTATAACTCTTATTAATTGTTTGAATTGATCTACTTCACCACCTGTGTATGAATTGACAATTTACCTGCAAGTGAAGTTTTATCCTATTAAATGACACTAATGATACTAAACCTTCCAAGCAACAAATAAATTTGTCAACAAAAAGTAGTTGAAAACATTAAAGAAAGGTTTTGTAACAGGGACAGAAGAGTCATTTTCTATCCACCATTCTTGACCCTTGGATATACCTTGGCCCCTCTCTCCTTCTCCCATAACTGAAAACGATTTCTAGCAACATGTATGTACAAATCCTTCACGGCTTCACACGTTTACATATTCCGAACTCCACAGGTGGGTCCCACACCATACTTTCTTTCCAGGTCTTTTACAACATTAAAAAAGTATATAAAGCCTATGTTTAGGGTCTTTATTATTTAGCATTGGCGAAGTTTGGATTAAAACACTGAGAGAACCGGACTCAAATTTATTTAAAAAAGAGTCTTTAGGGTTTGATTATGTTCGATTTACTTTCTTTCAATAATCTAATCGCTAACTCTCTTGACTCTCAATCTCTCCAATTTTTTATTAGAATCGTTTGATTTCATATATTTATATAAATCATACATAAAAATTTATGTTCCCACCCTTACTCTTGTTAGTACATCATAAACACATTTTTATTTTCATATTATAAGGTCAGATTTTAGAATCAACCGCTCAGAATTGCTTTCACACACAGATACATAATATATATATACACACGCACGCACACACACACACAAACACATCTATGTACCTGCTCTCTTAAGTTCATCCTCAGATTTTAGAATCAACCCCTCTCTCCTTCTTCCATAACCATCGCCCTTTCATCCAAAATCATCAAACTCAAAAACGAAATACCATCGTCCATCGCAATATTCGTTCCCTCAAATTCCATTCCTTTGAAATCGAAACCCTAATCACTGATTCAACAAGATCTGTGTTTTCACCCAAATATCAACTTTTGTATTTAACCCAAAAAATCGTTTTCAATATTAAGCATAAGAAAGAACTTGAAACACTTACTTGATTTCCTCAAATGAATCAAAAACGACAATCTTCGATCGGATTCTAAATCAAGTTTTGGTTGGAATGAAAATAGATGCAGGCACCGCTTTACCTAACCAAGAAGAAGATAAAGGGAAAACTTTATTATAAATATAAATATTATTTTAGTCTTGGAAGAAATAAACTAATAATAAAAAATCATTTTATATTTTGTTCAAGTAGTTGATTTACCACAAATTTATTATCTATTAATTTTTAAATTATATTATATTATTTAAATGTATTTAATTTTTAAAATATCAACGTATTTATTTTTTAAAGGAAAAAAGCATTAATATATTGTAAAAGTAATTAAGTTATATATAAATTAATTATAAAGGTAGGTGATGATGTGGGTGTTTGTGGAGGTTTGTTGTTTTGAAAGAAAGTTGATGTTTTTAAGAAAAGTTTGGAATATGATATGACGCTGACGTGGCGGTTTGTGAATGTTTGTTGTTGTGGATGCTGTTAGGGTTGGTAAGTAAGAAATGATAAGAGGTTGAAAGAGTGTGTTGTATGTGTGGTGACGTGGGATTCCCTGACAAGATTATCCGCTGTACCAAGTGTCACCACCGCTTCCAACACTCGTACGTTTCCCACGACCACCGTATCTTTGTCTCCCACACACAATCTTTGGTAATAGTTCACATCATGTTTAACATATAGGTACTGCAGCAACAGTTACAGCGAATCATCAGAGCCGACGGAGGTGTGTAACTGGTGCCTAACAGATGAAACACAAACTGCTAAACATCGAGGTTCATTGAAGAAACCAAACTCAAAAGTGGACACCGGAGTTAGCAACCGGTCAGAGTATTCGGGTAACAAGATCAAGCAACAAGACGGCGAAGAGAGTAATTCAGATAAAGGAAAGTCACCCACCGGAGCTCCTTCACCGAGGACCGCTACCCGTAGGTACAAGCTTCTCAAGGATGTCATGTGTTAAAACAAATAAATAATATGTTAAATTATTGGTTGTTAGACCACCGGGGTTTGTTTTGTGTTACATAAAATGATATGCATTATAAATTTGTATAATATATATAATATATAGGGATCATCTTTAGATCTAGAAGTACATGGCATCTTAAACCAATATTATTGAGTAGAATATCGCAAGGATAATACCCTATTATTCTCACATATATAACTAGTCACCGCTACATCACAACTTATTCATCTCACTCATTTTACCTCCGACATTACCATACTAGTTATTCCGACAAACATCCCACTATATCCACACAAAAAAATGTTTCATGGCGTGCGGTTATTTCATATTTGAGAGTGCAGCCCCAATGCAAACATTTTGCATTCTTCTCGCAAATGGGGTGCCACAGTGGACGTGCAGGAAGAAATTCTTCCACCACGCGGATCATTTTAATTTATAGAATATCCATCCTTAATTAGTTGGTAAATTTTGCATAGATGTCCAACCATGATAACCGACTGTCATTATCATCGCATTCAGTATATCCTGTTGGTAATATTGTAATTGATCAACAAGCTTTTTATCCACGTCATGTTTTCCATGGAAAATTAGTGATTTAACTAGCTGACGGTGTAACTTTTAACCAGATGTTTCCTAGAATTTGTCTATGAATTGTATAAGAGATGGTTATAAGATTTTTTTGTCGTGTTTGCATTGTACTTAATCCACACCATGACCCCAACAAAACAATTTTTGGTTACTTCTTGGAGTTACACCCAAACCTCCTACACTTCTTGGTTTGGTAACTGTATACCAATCTTCTACATTGTGCATTGTACAATATTGCTTATTATAATTTAAACCAACTGAAAATTTTAATAAAAATTGTCTTGGCTGACATTTAATAAGTGCATCTTCTAGGTATGTATTTTTGAGTTGTATACTGACGGGTTTGTATAATATATTTACATATTGTAAAATGCAACCTATAACAGTTATGAAGGGTATGTTTAATAGAGAGCTTTTATGAGCATCTAACTTTAAGCTTTTAAAAAAAAACTAATATTTATTAAAAATTCTTGTTTGGTTGAAAGAACTTGAAGCTTTTAGGTTAGGGGAAAAAACATTATAATTAAACGCTACTAGCATTTGAGAAAATCTACAAGCTTTTATATTTGAATTTACAAGTTTGGTATTTTAACTTCCAACAACTTTTGTTAATTTATATAAGAGTTATACATTTAACCCTTATTCAAAAATAACTACCCACACGACGTTTTATGAGACCATAACTTTTTCACATATTAATATTTTTTTTAAAAAAATTATATTATAAAAACGAGCATTTTATTGTCTTTAATTTGAGTAAGATATTGATATACATTTTAACTATAAAAAATTAACATACTACGTGATTTATGGTTAGATCGGCAACAAGTCGAGTCAAACGAGCTCGGGTCATGTGTAAAACCAAATTAGGGTCGTAATGAGTTGATACAAAGGGCTATTTTAGTTCGTTTCGTCTAAGTACGGTTTTAAGTAGAAATGGGTCCGGTTAGAACATGTTTCTGGTTAGAACAGTGCGGGGTCAGATAGGGATTCAGATCAAAACACGTTAGTTTAAAAATCTATTTGAAATTATTGTATATTTCCACTTTGCTTCTTGATTTTCACTACCAGATGCATGTCACACCCCGACAAAAGACGGAACATGTCGGGGCGTAACATATTGATTGGACAGTAGCTCAGAAGACACTAATTAAAGCGACAATAATTATTTAATTTCATTAACATTAAACAAGTACACAAATTCAATAACAAACAACAATTACATCATGTTTTGTATTTTGAAAAATATCCTAAGGTAAAACTAATTTCTTCGATCTTGAACAATGTAAATTACTTGTACCTGTAGCATGTATAAAAATAAAGTTTGTCAACACGAATGTTGGTGAGAGTACATAAGTTTTAGTTGAGATATATATATATATATATATATATATATATAAATATATATATAGATAAATCACAATTCATATGTATATAATGAGTATTATAATTCTTATGAAAATGTAAACAACTAAATAGATGAGGACCCGTTCTTATTGATACGAAATCAATGTACTTGGGTAAATGTATGATTATACTAAATGAGAATAGATGAGGATAAGATACCAACCACCAAACATAAAATAAACAATTAAGCACATAGAGCATTATCATAGAGCATGCAATGATCACACATAAACATATATTGAGTTGTGTTTTGAATAGATGTTGAAATAAAAATGAGTAATTTAAATAGGGTATACATGTCACCCCCAAAATTTAAAAGATGAAAAAGGGGGAGATGTAAACTCACCTCAACGTGTGGATTAGGTGATGATGAGACAATAAAAAGAATTAGGATGAAAACGATCAAACTCCTCTAGGTTTACCGATAAATATTCCTAGTTGTTAATGATAACAAGAATTAAGTATAATCACAACGAAATACAAAGATTTATGACGGTTTTTGAGATTCGATATGGTTGTTAATGTGTAATTAGTCTTATTATCATGTTCCTACGGTTGTTGCGATTAATAACGTTATTATTATTACTATTATTATTATTATTAATTATCTTTGATAAATAAGATGAATATTACTTGTTAAGTAAAATATTATGTAATATATATTAATGTGGAGTTTAAAAAGAAAATTTATTATGAACAATCTAAAGTGGTTTGGTTTATAAAAATAATGTTTATTTAATATTGTATTATATATAGTAGATGTAAAAATTTGGTTAAAAGGATTTAAATAAAACTATCAAAACCGGGTTTCGTGAGACTTAGAGGTTTGGTTTCGACAAAAATTAACATTTATTAGTTGATATTTATGAGTAATATATTATGGAAAAAGTAATTAAAAATAATATATGCCAGACCGCGTCCAGGGGGGTTCGAACCCGCCCCTGGCCGGTTCTGAGTGTCTTAAACAAACGCGCACCAGCCGTTGGGCTGGTGCCTTAACCAGTTGAAAGAAATAGCTTTCATAAAACAAAAACCGGTAGTTGTAAGAACGCCCCCCAAATCAAACGAACCCTAGATCTGGGTTTTTTCAATTCTTTCAAAGTTGATTTAATTAGAGTTAGGGTTTTTGTTTATTGATTAAAAACGATTATGAATCAATGGTTAATTACCGTAAATGATTATGTATTGAGGGTGAACGGCGAATAGGGTTTGCGGCTCTTATCTTGAATGCAAACTGGATCTTAACAGCGGCTTAGGGGGTATTAGACTTAGGGGTTTGGGTCGCGATGTAGTATGGAGGGTGTGGACGAGTTTAATTGCAAAATGATCGAGTTATATAGTGTTATGAAGGGGATTTGAGCGCGGTTCATGATGAGCGAAATCGTTGTCAATTCGTTAATATTTACTAAAATTAAAGTGTCGGTAGACGCGTTTATGATTGTAGATTGATTTAGCATAATCAATTTTGTGATTTAGGCCGTTAATTACGGATTAAGAAGAGGGGGGGGGGGGAGTGTATTGCGTCGACAATGAGAGGGAAAAGGAGGAAGGAAAGAGGTTGAATATTATTTGCAATCAGGTCCTCGATCTATGGTTGATGGTTCGAAAGGAAATTAAACTTAGTTGAGGGGTAAATTTTGTACATGAAACATAGTTATAATCAAATAAAAATAAATAAATAAATAAAATACTAAACAATGACGAACTTTATTGATCAAATACCCGAACCCGAACCCGGTTCGGGTAATGATTACAAAACCGAAAGGGAACGGAAAACCCGAAATGTTACAGCATTCACTACTTTAGGAAATTTCGTCCCGAAATTAAAGAAAAACATAACATAAAGAAGGAAGGTAATTTCCAAGAGATCTCTATTTTTTATAATATATATATATATATATATATATATATATAACACAGATCTTCAGGTGACCCAAATAATGTTACAAACGGATAACATGATAAGGACACTTATATATAGGATGTACCGGCGGCGTATCCACCATGCCCTTATCACATCGACATTTGTATCGTTACCCAAAATCACCCTCGGTTCTGAGTTATGACACACAACCGTATTCACTACGAGTTCCATGCGAGGACTTTGATCATTATGCATGCACTCATAATTATTTAGGTCGTCGCATGATGCACATAGTTCGTCCCGTTGTGCGGGTTCGAAAAACAATGTAGATGAAAAAAAATAAACATTTTAAGTCGATAAATAAATGAAACTATCAGAGCAAGAGCAAGAGCAATAAAATAAATAAATAAATGAGTGAAATTTGATTAGCATAAATAGCTAGTAACAACTTTGCAAAATAAAGAGAAATTACTAAGTTAATCGTCAACAGTAATAATAACTAAATAGATAAATGGAAATTTGAATCGAAATACTTAGGATGAAAACAAAATTCACGAATAAGTATTCACATAGACAGGTTCACATAACAAACGAATCACATGATTAGAGAAATATAATAACATATGAGGCTCGAAATTGAGATTATAAAATCGAACGAGAAAAGGAGTGGCGCGAGATTGAGGTGAGTTTGGAAGGTTTGGGTAGTTATGCATTAAAATATCGAAATAAAATTTGTACATGTGACTCCTATTAGATAACTATGCACAACACATGTTCACAGTCTCAATTTCCAAAACGTTTGTAGGAAATCTGTCATAGGTAGTTTATGATACAAATACGATACTATTAGATAACCATGCACATCACCATGCACACAGTCCCGGTAAATAACCGGTCATAGACCACTTAAATCAAGATAATAAATAGTGTAACATTAAATAGTGCGCTAAACGACATAATAGGAATAATTGAGAGATTGAATACCATTATAAATAACCAAAATTTTCATTCATAATAAAACGGGATATTTAATGAAGTTAATTCATTAGATTTAAATGAAAAGAACTAAATAAAAGAAGCGTCTTTTGCGTAGCATGTCTTCATAAAGGGTTAGGCTTAAACTTGGGAACCGTTGATGTAACACACTTGTTCTTGAGAAGCTTGGTCATTTGAGGTTAATTGGTTGATCAAGGTTTGGTTGACTTGAACTGGTTGAATGGGTTGGACTTGAATTGGTTGAATGGGTTGGACTTGGATTGGATGAAGTTGATTTACTTGGGCTTGGTAAGCTTGATATTTAGTGGTTTGGGTTGGGTAGGATTGAACTTGGTTCATGTGTGCGAGTCTTGGCCATGCATTGCGATAATGGTTGGGGTCTCCACAATTGTAGCAAGCTCTCATAGTTGAGGGTGATTGAGTAAACGGTTGAGCTTAGGGTAAAGTTTGGGGTTGGGTAAGAGGTGAGGTAAATGGTTTCATTAAAAGTTGGTTGCGTTCACGACATGTGGTAAAGAGGTGACCAAATCGATTGTAATGGGTGCATTGTCGACACTTGAGGTTAGGCGAATGGTAAAAGTTACACGTATCACATAATGGGTGGGGTCCTGTGTAGGGCTTCTTGGTGGGTTGGGCTTGCGATTGGGTGAAGACATAATTATGGGAATTGGACTTTCTTTTATTGTTGCGGTAATGAGGAGAGTTGTTGTGCTTGAGGAATTCGGGCTTGGAAGACTCGGGTTTGGAAGATTCGGGCTTGGGTTCTTTGGTGGGCTTTGATGTGGGCTTCTTGGAATTTTCCCGCGTCAAGGTCCCGGCCTTAACGTGGTTCTCGGTGAGGGTACCGGCTAAGGTGACGACATCATGGAGGGTTTGAGGGTCACGACTTAGGACGGAATCTAGATTTGCATAGGCAAACCCGAGATGTACTTGTCGATTGAAAGTTCAAGCGGAGTGACCATGTGAGGGATGAGAAGGCTCAGTTCATGGAAACGATCGTTGTAGATGGCGTCATTTCCACTTTCTTGTTTCAAATTCCAAAACTCCTCTTCCAACTTCCAAAGCTCATGTTTCGGGAAAAACTTATTGAGCATGAGTTTCTTGAGGTCATCCCATGGCAAGGCCATGGCAACCTCAGCGCCAAGCGTGCGCTTCTCACCGTTCAACCAATTGAGGGCTTTATTCTTGAGCATGCTCGAGGCGTAAGTGGTTTTCTTGTCCTCAGGACATTCACAATGGAGGAATATGCTCTCCGTTTCTTCGAACCATTGGTGGAGAATGGTAGCACCTTCGATACCGAAGTATTCGGGCGGGTTGGCACTTTTGAATTGTTTGAGGGGGTAAGCAATTGGGTTCGGAGTTGTGGATGATGAAGAAGCATTCACAGTTTGCAATTGAGAGATGATCGCTGGGAGGGCTTCCACGATGCCTTTAGCAATGCGGGACGACATACTGCGGCCAGATTTGCCGGTGCGCGGTTACGGTTGCTTAGGCGGGAAGAAGACATGCTACAATGACGACACGTGAAAAAAAAATTATTATGTTTTTGGAAAAAGAAAAATTGTATAACTATGTGAAATTTCAAGTTTTGTGAAAATTCATGAGAATACAAAATACAATTTTAATAACCTTAACTTAGAGTATTGATGAAATTGATAATTTGAAAAAACAAATTTCATTCTTAACAAAATAAAAAGAATATTTAAACAAAAATCTCATCGTTGATTTAAGAGTGCGATCGTCACATGACCACGTTTGATACAATGAGGGTAGCAGATTCGGGTACGTTTGGTGTGATATTCTTTGGTCTAATAAGTTCCACACCCTTACCGAACACTCCAGGAAGGCAACCAGGTCTCGCGGTTGATTGATATTTATGTGCATTGCACTTGCTTAGGCTCGCAAGCCTTGGTGTCAAGGGTTCGGTAAACAAGTGCGTCCCTCTTACAGTTACTACATATCCGTCCCACGAATCATCCTCAAGCATGCTACTAGGCTGTTATATCTAACCACCTATCTTGTAGCCTTTGGCTTTGATACCAATCTGTCACATCGCGACAAAAGGCGGAACATGCCGGGGAGTAACGTATTTATTGGTCAGTAGCTCAGATGACACTAATTAAAGCGACAATAATTATTTAATTTCATTAACATTAAACAAGTACATGAATTCAATAATAAACAACAATTACATCATGTTTTATATTTTGAAAAATATCCTAAGGTAAAACTAATTTCTTCGATCTTGAACAATGTAAATTACGTGTACCTTTAGCATGTATAAAAATAAAGTTTGTCAACACAAATGTTGGTGAGAGTACATAAGTTTGAGTTGATATATATATATATATATATATAGATAAATCATAATTCATATGTAAATATGAGTATTACAATTCTTATGAAAATGTAAACAACTAAATAGATGTGGACTCGTTCTTATTGATACGAAATCAATGTACTTGGGTAAATGTATAATCATACTAGATGAGAATATATGAGGATGAGATACCAACCACCAAACATAAAATAAACAAT
The DNA here is from genome assembly GCF_021521415.1 of Bidens hawaiensis. Lineage (NCBI taxonomy): Eukaryota > Viridiplantae > Streptophyta > Magnoliopsida > Asterales > Asteraceae > Bidens > Bidens hawaiensis. The sequence continues at coordinate 48,050 of NW_027496559.1, read as the reverse complement.
TAAGCACATTGAGCATTATCATAGAGCATGCAATAATCACACATAAACATATATTGAATTGTGTTTTGAATAGATGTGGAAATAAAAATAAGTAATTTAAATAGGGTATACATGCCACCCCCAAAATTTAAAAGATGAAAAAGGGGGATATGTAAACTCACCTCAACGTGTGGATTAGGTGATGATGAGATAATAAAATGAATTATGATGAAAACGATCAAACTCCTCGAGGTTTACCAACAAATATTCTTAGTTGTTAATGATAACAAGAATTAAATATAATCACAACGAATTACAAAGATTTATGATGGTTTTTGAGATTCAATATGGTTGTTAATGTGTAATTAGTCTTATTATCATGTTCCTACGGTTGTTGCGATTAATAATGTTAATATTATTACTATTATTATTATTATTATTAATTATCTTTGATAAATAAGATAAATATTACTTGTTAAGTAAAATATTATGTAATATATATTAACGTGGAGGTTTAAAAAGAAGATTTATTATGAACAATCTAAAGTGGTTTGGTTTATAAAAATAATGTTTATTTAATATTGTATTATATATAATAGATGTAAAAATTTGGTTAAAAGGATTTAAATAAAACTATCAAAACCTGGTTTCGTGAGACTTAGAGGTTTGGTTTCGACAAAAATTAACATTTATTAGTTGATATTTATGAGTAATATATTAATGGAAAACGTAATTAAAAATAATATATGCCAAACCGCGTCCAGGGGGTTCGAACCCGCGCCTGGCCGGTTCTGAGGGTCTTAAACAAACACGCACCAGCCGTTGGGCTGGTGCCTTTACTTGTTGAAAGAAATAGCTTTCATAAAACAAAAACAGGTAGTCGTAAGAACGCCCCCAAATCAAACGAACCCTAGATCTGGGTTTGTTCAATTCGTTCAAAGTTGATTAAATTAGAGTTTGGGTTTTTGTTTATTGATTAAAAACGATTATGAATCAATGTTTAATTATTGTAAATTATGATGTGTAGAGGGTGAACGAAGAATAGGGTTTGCGTCTCTTATCTTGAATGCAAACTGGATCTTAACAGTGGCGTAGGGGGTATTAGACTTAGGGGTTTGGGTCGCGATGTAGTAAGGAGGGTGTGGACGAGTTTAATTGCAAAATGATTGAGTTTATGTAGTCTTATGAAGGGGATTTGAGCCGCGGTTCGTGATGAGCGAAATCATTGTCAATTGCTGTCAATTCGTTAATGTTTACTAAAATTAAAGTGTCGGTACACCTGTTTATGATTGTAGATTGATTTAGCATAATCAATTTCGTGATTTAGGCCGTTATTTACGGATCAAGAAGAAGGGGGGGGGTGTATTGCATCGGCAGTGAGAGGGAAAAGGAAGAGGGAAAGAGGTTGAATATTATTTGCAATCAGGTTCTCAATCTATCGTTGATGGTTCGAAAGGGAATTAAAGTTAGTTTAGGGGTAAATTTTGTATGTGATTACAAAACCAAAAGAGAACGGAAAACCCGGTTTGGGTAATGATTACAAAACCGAAAGAGAACGGAAAATTTTAATAAATAAAATATTAAACAATGACAAAATTTATTGACTAAATACCGAACCCGGTTTGGGTAATGATTACAAAACCGAAAGAGAACGGAAAACCCGAAATGTTACAATGCACGTTCATTTACTTTGCACGAATTACGTGTCTACATTCGTGTTATCTGTGCAATATCATCAAGTGAATCATCTACTGACACAGATTATGCAATTGATGTCAGGTTGTGTGCCCACTCCGCACATGACGCTGGCACCCACTAGTTTTATTAAAAGCTCCAACTACTCTGCCAAACACCTAAATATATCTAAAAAGCTACGGCTAACAACCACCAGCTAGTTTTGCCAAAAATATCCGATGTATTACATTTGTCATTTTGTAAGGTCGAACTATTAGATTCTAGGAATTTGCAATCGTAAAACGGTCGTTAGAAATTAGCTATATACATTACTAAAGAAACACGAGTTTAATCGTGTCAAACATATATTTTCACAACGTTCGGTTAGTCTATAACCAAGAATCCGAGAGTAAATGTGCGGTGATCTACAAAACTAACAATGTTGTTAGCCGCATTATAGGAAGGGGGTTCCTGTAACCACCATCCAGAGGGAGAATCAACAAGGTAAGTGGTAAGTATAAAGAGAGAGCCGAGTGAGTAAGGTTGGAATCCTTCACCGTGTGATAGTGTCTTGTATTTATAGCCGGATGTATGGGTTGTCACTTTTGCAGCCGCCATGGTGGAAGTCAGAGATGTTATTTTGCATGAGACCCGCTCTTAGTCTCTCTTGGATGGCTGTCACGGTGTTTCCACGCCTCCTACTGTACTGGTGGCACAACTATGTTGGTGCTTATTCCTACACAACTTTCGCACTGACGGTGGTTCCCATTGTACCCCATATGTGGCATTTTGTAATACCCATCTTTATGGGTTTATGTGTGTTACCAACTATTGGTACATGTTTGTAAATATATTAGAGTATATGTGTAGCAAAATTCTTTAATCTAATAAAATAATATTATATTCAAAACTCGGGTTTTACACACTTGTTGATGATACAAAATAGTATAACTTTGAAAACACTAATTTACATATTTTTTACAATATAACTTTTATCTAAGCCATCAGATCCTCTAATGGCTATATCATCAATCCCCAATCATCTATTCCTCATTATTGGTAAGACAATTTATAAAATATGTCAGTAACACATGCTGGTGAACACGTTGACAATAAAACATATTTTACACTTAATTATTCCTGAATGTATCTTAAGACCTGACCTGTCATGGCAAAGGAAATAATCAAGTTTTGAAATTCTGAAATACGATTATAAACTCATGCTCAACTGAAAACCGCTCCGCAAACACTGCAACATTCTAGCACTTAGCAACTACAAATATACACAAGACCATTCCCTACATGAATATAGCTTTACACTGCCCATCATGGTAGAGGAATGATCAACCGTGGTGCGACGTGCCCACAAACTGCCCATATATGTAAGAATTCAGAAAAACGTATACAATATCTTGAGGGTCGGCGATTACTTTTGCTTATAATGTTTTAAGTTTACTTAGTTCCTTGCAATACGTACTTGATTTAAGGAGTTATTAAAGTTTAAGTGTTTTCACCTTTTTGTTTGTAATCAGTTTTCTAAATTGATTTCTGTCTACACGAAACCTCGGACCTATAGTATGAGAATAACTTTTGTAAATATCAACACTTGATAGTGAGACTAGATTTAATCTAGTTTTATCATGATTTTAAACATCGTTAAAACATTTAAGTTTGATTAACTAGTTCAAAATATTTTTCTCTTTAACATATTGAAAACTGAGTTGATCGAAACAAGTTGAGCCAGTCTGTCTCAATTAGGGGTTTGACCCTGTATGAAATTTGTGACAAAGTGTCACCGACAACTTTTGAGGTATTGTCACACGGTTGAGATGGTTTGTCGCATCTGTTTGATCAGGCTCTTTTTCTTAAAAATCTATTTAAACAACTTTCTAATATTCGAATATGATTTCTAGGTTCCCTATATGACTTACGAAATATCTGGGTAGTATACCAATATGGGTTTGGTAAGGTTTGTGACGTTTGTCTAATGAATGTTTCTTTTTTATGGGATTCACAACTAAGATTTAATTTCAAAACGGAAATTCCTAATAACACTACACACAACCAGCAAGTGTACCGATCGTAAGTAGTATAGACTTAATAAGTCCGAGTATCGATTACAAGGACATGCGAAAACAACTATGATTACTAAACCCTAGATGTAACATCCCGAAATTTCTAAAGTAATATATAATACATTATTTTGTCGGGTGAAATAAACGAGTTAGTGGAACGATAATAATAATAGCAAAATATGAAGACTTAGTAGGATAATTAGATGGGATTAGATAGGGACCAAAAAAAAAAGGAAATATGGGCCTTCGGTCCATGGGCTTAAGGGAGTATAAATACCCCCTTAAACCCCAATCCTTTCCATTCCATCCATTTATCCATCCTAATCTCTACACACCCCAAAACACACACAACCCGAACCCAGATCCAAAGGCGAGGACCCGAGCTCGTTGGTGCTAGATCGTCGTGATGAACCAAAGCAACAAGACCAGCTCGTGTTCGTAGTTCGACTCATTTATGGTACGTTTATATCGAGAACTTGTTCGTTTAGGTTTGGATTAGTATAGAAATGATAGATCTGTGTTTGTATGGTAAAAACGAATCCAACAAAGCTAAACTTACTGAAAATGGTTATGATTTGATGGGTTAATCGATTGATAAAAGAACCCGTAACCTATATGCCTAAATCGCACCCTTTAAACATCGATGTTAGGTCGATTTGATGGTTGGGGTTTGTAGGCGCTGGTCAGACGATTCCGTGGATACCTAAATCGAGTTATTTGGTTAAGAAACGAAGATGATTAAGGGATTTAAACACGAACAGTAGCTGCAGCCGACAACTTCGCCTGCAAGCTAAGTTCGCCTGATGAAGTTCGCCTGCAAAGCTAAGTTCGTCTGATAACAACTTCGCCTGTAAAGCTAAGTTCGCTTGATGACAACTTCGCCTAAAGCTAAGTTCGCCTAAGGTTTAACTTCGCCTAAAGCTAAGTTCGCCTAAGGTTTAACTTCGCCTAAAGCTAAGTTCGCCTAAGGTTTAACTTCGCCTAAAGCTAAGTTCGCCTAAGGTTTAACTTCGCCTAAAGTCAAGTTCGATTAGAAAATAAATTAAAAACCTAATGAAAAATGTGTTAAGATAGTTAATGGACCCAGCCAGGGGCTCTGCCCCTTGGACCCTGCTAGGGGCTGCCGCCCCTAGACCCCGCTGCCAGGGGCGCTGCCCCCGGACCCCCGTTCGTTGTGGGTCATATAAAGATAGAATTACAACATGAGTAGTAGTAGTTAATTGATACGTGTAACTCATACAGTCAGCCGAGCTCAGTTAAAGAAGGGATTTACAACTATCGGAGGAAGAAGCAGAGTTCAGGTGAGTTTCTAGCCCCATTCCTTGTTATGTTTTCGGGGCTGTGTGCATACTCGATGTGAAGTGTGAATACACTTACCTTAAGTGGTAAGTGTATGCTATAGATGTTATACGAGGTAGCTATTATATAATACTTGTTGGTGCGTGAACGATCTTCGGATATTGCACGCATCGCTAATGATAGATATTGCCAAGTGGTTATTAGTGTGTATGAATGCTATGATGTGACTTGCTTATTATGTAAATGATATGAAACATGTTGTAGACAAGTAGAGGTAGAGCGTGTTAGAAGTGGCAGGAGTGTAGTAAGAGTGTTAGTGGCATGACGATAGTACGTGGTAGGGTAAGCCTATACGTGACTACGTCGTTAAAGTGGCAAAGTGGCAAAGTGGCATAACGTTATACGTTATTAAAGTGGCAAAGTGGCAAGGTGGTAGGTGTAAATAAGAGGCTAAGTGGTAAGGTAAGCAGGTTAGATAGTGGACTACGTGTCTTCGGATACGTATATGATGCATGTAGTGGTTGTATGATAAGTTGCTTGATTAACTAGAACTCACTCAACGTAGCTGACTTTTAGTATGCACGCAGGTGATCAGACCAAAGAACTAGCATGAGGATGGCACATGGCATGAATTGAACGGTTGGCATCTTAAGATGGAAGAAAAGATGTTTTAAATATAATGATTTGTTTTATAGTATCAAAGAAGAGATTGAATGTTTTGTAACGAATGCTTCAAGTAAACGTTTCCGCGAAAGTTTTAATTAACTCTGATTAAAAGAACTGTGTTTATGAATAAATCCGACGCTAAAGTAGGGCTACCGGTTCGGGGCCTTACAATAGACAAGACCTTCCTAAGAATCATATTGTTTAATTGATTTTAATTAATAAAAATACTTACCTAAATTACATTGACTAAATTAATTAACTGGACTAACTGAACTGACAGACAAAACTTTCCTAAATAAGAGACTTAACTGACTATGACTGACAATGGAGAATACGTCTACCTAGGTAAGAATCAAATTGATGGTCTGACAAGCAAATTGATTGAATGATCTCACAACACCGGTATCTAAAGATGACACAACTAAGGTTCGCTGAAGCTAGCTAGATCACATCTCGGTCTCATTAACAAACCCTAACTTACATTTATTGATTTTAAAAACAAACCGAAAAACGATTACTAAGATATTCTAATTCTGACTCTCCTCTCGGACTCACCGACACTCAACCCTAATGGAAATGAATACTACACAACCAAGGATAGATGGACAATTTAATTTAACACAAATTAGATCAACTAGTCGCTCAAAAACCCAAACCCGACAAGAACCGAACTCGCTCTCGCACAATTCTAATCCTAGCATGCAAAGGCTATGAGACAACCCTAATTTCTTATCACCTCTCGGTCTCTAAGAAGGTGTATACCCGCTGATTTTTATCAAATAACTCACTTAACCAAACCCTACGGTTGTACATACCGCAAACAAACCCTAAACACAAAGTCTAGAATCAAACATGCAAAAATCAACCAATACAAAATCAACCAATCAAAGCACGAGGTCTATGAATTAATATTAATAAAATCACAGCAACTAAACACAATCTAATTCATATATAAATCAAACTTTACAATGATAATTCAAGTCTTTTGATCAAACAATCCATAAAACTCGTTAAACTTAAAACAATTATCATCAAACCAAGGTAGAACTAACAAGATTAGACAATAATCATAAATGGACATCAGCATATACTTAATAAAACATTCATATTACACATCCAAATCATAAGTAAATTCAATCCAAAATCAAGTATAATCAAACACAACTTAATCCTTGAATACGATTCTATAATAAAAAACAAAGTAAATATAAACCATAAACAAAACCAAAGTATATGTTGATGTAAGATGACGATGATGGCTGTTCATGGTTGTGCAAACACTTGATAATATCTTCTAATCTTGGCTGCTAACACTCCTTCTTCTTCCTCCTTGGCTGCTGCGATCGAAACTCAACCCTAGATTACAATTTTCTTCTTCTTTTCTCTTGATGATTGCTACTAATTTCGGGATTATGGGGGCTCTAGGGGCTGCTAGGTTTTTTTTTTATGTTATTATATAATAGAACATGCATGGGCTTCACAAAAATGGATACGGGCCGGGTCTTTAACTTGGTTCATTAAGAATTCTGAATAAAGGCCTCTAAGTGTCTTAAAAAGCTCGGTTGTTTTCTCTTTAAACCCGTAACCTATAAAAGATATAATTATGTAATATAATGCTAAAACAAGCTTGAAAACATTATTTATTAGATCTCAAAGAGATTAAAACAACGATATTTAGTGCGGAAAACTAGTGTGTTTTACAACACATTAGTTTGATATCTAAAACCTACTTTATGGCTTTCACAAGTGAAAACAAACTTAACAAGAGCTCAAACATATTTTTATCTTGTTTTAAGGAACTTAGAAATCTAACGACGACTTATTGTGGCTTCAAACACTTTAGGAAACAAATGAAAAAAACCTCTAGCTCTTGTAACACCTTATTCACTTGCTTAAACACCTCAGAACTTCAAAAACAATTCAAAAACATTTCAAAAACTTGGTTTATGGACTTGGAAGTGATAATATGATGTTTGGAATGGTTATGAACGCGCATGAGTTCAATACTTAAAGTGTAACAAGTCTGGATAGCCTTTAACCCTTGCATGACATGCTGGTGGCCTTGCTGTATGTTTTATTGCTGACTCAACCTTGAGACGGACTGTCAAATGATGAGACGGCCTGTCTCATCCTTTCTTTGTGGATAAGACAAACATGAGATAGGCCGTTTACTAAACCATGTTATCTCAGTTAAGGAACACACATGCATGTAATGTGAGGATTCACATGAGTCTGTCCGCGTACGTTGGTGGTCTAACAGAAATAATAAGTCACAAATGATAAAACTGAAATGCGTTCAAATATATAAGTGTTATATGTTTAAATATGAACTTTATTACACGTGCTACATGATATAAAGTGTTACATGTTATATATGTTACATGTTATGTGCATTATATAATTATGTTATGTTTATGCTTAGCTAAGAATTATAAAACACGTACATGTCACATGATTATTATTATTAAGTTTTTATAAGTTGCTTAGGAAAATTGAAAAAAATTCATTTATGATTAACATTCATTGTCATGTTTATTATCAACAAGAATTAAGTTATAAAATGTTTTGGTTACCAACTCTTCCCATCTCTCTTTCCTCTTGGCCAAAATGCGCGCACACACACACACTCTCGCATACTCTTTCATTTTATTTTTTCATTTTCTCTCAACAAAACACACAAATGCATACACCCTGTTGATTGTGGATCAAGAACACTTGTTGGAAAACTGTTAATCGTTTGATCATTTCATATAATAAGTGTGTTGGAAAACTGTTAATCGTTTGATCATTTCATATAATAAGTAATTATAACTATCATCTATTATTCATTTATTTCTTAATAAGGTTTCTAAAAATTTAGTAAGCATTGATCCTGTTGATGACAAGTTCGTGGTTAGATAATATATTTGATGGAGATGATATATTTTATTTATAATGACGTGTGAATTATATTTAGCTCCTGTAATGGAGATGATATATTATGTTTATGATTACGCGTGGATTATATTTGATGAATCATCACCATAGGCATGTCGTAAACCTGAATTACACGAGTTCTTGATGTAAACAACCGTGTAACAGATTTGCTGTTGCTTATTTGTGTGGCTATAAATTGATGTTAACTTAGTATTATTGGTCGAGTCTTGTTTCTATGATATAGTTCTTAGGATCTAGTTTTCATAAAGCTAATAATAGTAATTATTTGACTTAGCCTTGAAAGATTTTATGATTTTACAAGTTAACATGTCAAGGCTGTTTTGAGAACTTGTATTCTAGTCTCGATCCCCGATCATATATTTGGGGTTTGACAAAGTCAATTAGATTGGTTACACTTATGGAAGATCATAAATTGAATTAGGATTCTAACCCAATATGCTTTGCATGATTTGGGTCAGTATTTATTTTTAACCAAACCAAAAATTTAAGTCGCGCACAGAAATAACTAAATGTACCTTTCTATGTTAGTTTAATTTTCAAGATTTTATGTTTATTAGAAAAATGTAACAAAATAATTTGGTAAAACTAAGCCTTGTAGTTGATTGTTTGAAAAAAAAATTCATAATTTAAATCAGTGGTTTAATAGGCTAGAAAATACGTTTTGATAGGTAAAAATCTTTCTTGCAAATTCAGAATCGGTATGCATGCTATGGGTTCAGATGTATGGTTATTATTCACTATTTAACTTGACAGATGATTAGAACATAATCTAATTATTAGGAATAATTTGGAGTAAATAAATTAGTCTTGCTTGAAATATTAAGCGGTGGTTAACACTTGGGTGTTACATGATTAGTGCATGGAAAATGGTTTGATGTACATGTTATGCGTTATATATATATATATATATATATAAACATATATATATATATATATATATATATATATATGACACTTAGTGATTATAAGATAACATGCTTAGTTATTAATCTCTAACGTGTCGTCAGGTCAAATCGATCAAACTTTGATCAAAGTCAACAAAAGTCAAAGTTTAGTAAAACACATATAAACAATGACATTGTTTAGATACTAAGTGTTCTAGGAACCCTCACACATTTACTGACGTACTTGTATACTTTAGGATACTTGTACAGGATCTTTTTCTTAAGCTATTAACTTTTTTTAGCACACATTAGAGGTGAGTTTAACAACCCCTCTCATTTACATAATTTTCCTTTTGAGGGAGAAAGCATGCACATAAACATTTTCTTGATTTTGTATTATTGTATATCACATGCGTACTATATTGGCACATTACCAACTTGAAAGATCTCACACCCCTCGGACCATTATTATTGGATAGCGAGGAGACTTGGGTAGTACTACTGAGTTTGAATATCCCACTCGGGATAGGGAGTCAAGGGGTTTAAAATATCCTAACACTATGCTATTGTTTTTCTTAGACATGGCGGAAGGCAAACAAACAAAATAGTCAGCTTTGGTTTCGAACCACTATTAGAAGCATGCACATGGATTGGGAATCGACATTTCTTATTTTTTTACATTGTTGGAAACATCAGAACGTTTAATTATTTACAAACCCACGAACTCACCAATAATTGTATTGACACTTTTTAGCATGTCTTTTTCAGGTCACTAAGGTGCACATCAGGATTTAGGATCGCATCATGGTTGTATAACTTATATCAAATAACTAACATTGTTTTGGGTTTCATGAATTGTAATGTCTGGGTGTCTAAATTGTACTCTATTATTTTGGAACTATCACTTGTTTTTACGCTTCCGCAAATGCAACATACATTGTAACAATATTTTCTAGAATTAATGAGTAACAATAAATGGAGGTTTTATATTAATAAATGGTTGTTTTAGTATGGCACATGACTAGATCCTGGTATGTCACACGCCTCGTCGTACAAATCTGATGGTCGAAAATTGAGGTTTGGGTATCTCAAAATTGTAGGAAGGTTTGACGGCTCATCTAAGTAAATATCTTAAATGCATAAGGCATGCTTGATACAACTTGTCTAATCGATGAGACTGTCTGTCTCATACCAAGCTTGGCTAAAATATAGTTTAGTCCATGTCAACCAATCAACAATCCCACCATACCTAGAACCAAAATCCTAGCCTACTTCAACGTAACGTTGTTGTAAATATCAAGAACACCAATGGTCTTATTGCAGAAAATGTTAAAGAACACATAGATTTTCATGGGTCAGTTATTGAGTCATATGAATGCCTGATTGCTAGAAGAATTAGGAATTTCCACATGACAAAAGAAGACAATGACCAGATTGATCAAGAAGAGATGGAGATGCTGGATATCGGTTGGCGTATGACAAGTGTGGTTAGGAGAGCTCAAATGTTCAAAAAAATCACTACAAAGAACTTTTTGGATGGACCACCGTCAAAGTTGGGTTTTAACAAGTCAAAAAGTTAGGTATTTTAGACACAAAGAAAAAGGGCACTTCAAAAGAGAAAGTAACAACAAGGAAGTTCCTGATAATGGCTCAAATTGTTGGTACATGATGTCAGTAGTTCAGTATATAGTGTCTGTAATCGAGTTGTTTGGATTAGTATTGTGTATTAAGCGAAGTTAGCTAACAAGTTCGCTGATATAGGCGAACTTGTTAGATAAGCGAAGTTAGTGACAACTTCGCCTGAACATGCCAGGCGAAGTTGTCGTGATATATATGCATTAGGTTACGGCTGAAAAGAGAAAAAATAGAGTGAATCAGTTTACGTGTAACGAGTTCTGTAATCAGTGATTGATATCACGTGTTTCCAGTTGCAATATACAACGTGTCTTTGCTTATTGTAACGTGTGTTCGATTGTGTTAACGTATATCGTCTTCTACGCTCGTAACGTCTTACGTAGGGATTCCGCACCTACGTAGAACGAGATATTCCGTGTAGATCCGGCTGGGAACCTACAATTGGTATCAGAGCGTTTGCTCGTGATTGTGTGGTTCGGGATTATCACGCGGGTGTAGAAATCGTTCCGTTTGACTATTCGCGGGACGAGTTTACCGAGTTTTTGTGTCCTACACACCTCCCACTATCATAAACAACCCATAACACCTTCACATACTTCGTAAAATCCAGAAATCAAACCTGCAAAATTATCGTGTTCATCAGGCGAAGTTGCCGTCACTGTTAGTAGGGTTTCGGCGAAAAGTTATCCACAACTTCGCCTACCTTACAAGTTCGCTTATCTCAAGCGAAGTTACCCACAACTTCGCCTACTTCACAAGTTCGCTTATCACAAGCGAAGTTATCTACAACTTCGCCGAATCAGGCGAATTTAACAAGGGGAGCGAAGTTCAGAATCAGCGAAGTTCAGACTTAAGCGAAGTTATCCACAACTTCGCCTACAGTACTGTTAAAAATAAAATTTTTATTTTTCGGGTTTCTTTGTGTTTCGTGAAAGATGACTTCAATAAATATTACGGAACTGGTGAAGATGGAAGTGGAAGCGGGTTCAGCTACAAAGGCACCGAAGATGCTTAAGGGAACCGATTTTGTAGCATGGAAGGATCGGTTTGAACAATATGTCAAGTACCAAGATGCTAAAATGTGGGTGTGCATACAAGATGGTTACATTCCACCAACTGCTGAGTATGAGGGTCGTGATCAGATTAAGAAATACAACAAGATGGAAGAAGAAGAAAAGAAAATGTATGAGGCTGAAAGCAAAGCTCATGCAGCGATAACAATGGCTCTTCCACAAGAGATTCTTCACACCTTCAGGAAGTATAAAACTGCTAGAGAGCTATGGGAAGCACTTGAAAACCGCTTTGAGGGTAATGTGGGGATTTCGCGCATCAAAGATTAAACTACTTAAAACCCAATTCTCGGTGTTCAAGTATCTGAAGAATGAATCACTTGATGATATCATCACGAGATATTATCATCTGATGACCGAACTAAGCAATTATTCCATTGCTTACAAAGAAGAGGAGATCGTTGAAAAGCTTCTTGATGCTCTCCCACCGAAATGGGAGATGTTCACTGTGTTGATGAGGGAAGACAAAGAGTTTGCCGACTATGACTTGGAAACAGCAGTCAACAAACTACGAACGTTTGAACTTAACATGGTTCAAAAAGAGACACCAACTGATCAGGTTCAGGATCCAGGAATGTATGGTGCAAAAGTTAACTCAAGTTCAAGTTCGAAGTCTGAATCGTCTGCTTACTACTCAAAAGGAGACTCGGGCGCTAACTCAACACATGAAGGTCATGTATCTCTCAACATGAATGGTGATGTGTGTTTTGTAGCTGGTGGATCAAATGCTTCTAAACCTCAAGCAACCAAGAGTAGTTTTTCCCCAAGTGTTTCGAACAACAACTACTCAAAGATGCCCATGAGTGTTAAATCTGCTGAACAGCAGTTTGGTCTCTATGCATCTTTCTTTGCTTCGTATGAAAATTACATTCAAGGTAAGATTGTTGATCCTGCAACGTTAGACGAAGACTATGATCAGATCGATGCTGATGATCTGGAAGAGATGGATCTGCAGTGGCAGATGGCGATGATAGTCAGAAGGGTTAAACGGTTTATGAAGAAGACTGGTAGGAAGTTTGTTGATGAAAGACCAGGGTTTGATAAGTCGAAGGTTAGGTGTTACAACTGTCAACAGAATGGCCACTTTGCGAAGGAGTGCACAAATGAACGTGTAGAACGCAGTCAGACCTGGTCTACACAACAGAGTGGTGGAAGTAATGAGAATAGAGCCATGATATCCAGACAGAACGGGGAGTACAAATGGAATCTGCATGTTGAAGAAGTGTTCGAACATGCCAATTTGGCGAACATCGAAACTGCAGAAAGTGAGAAGGTGACTGGAGAAAATCAAGATTTCATGGCCGATGTGACAGATCAGCTCTCCGAGGTAGGTACTAAACTCCCTTGTACTAAATGTGAAAATCTGTCTGAACAATTGACAACTATAACTGATCAGTTTGTTAGTTTGGATGCTCAATTTAAAACATTAAAAGTAGATCATCATTTCACTAAAGCTAGATAAAACAGTTATAAAGTAAAAATAAAAGCTAGTGAGAAAGATATTAGGAGTCTTAAAGCAAATCTAGCTGAAAAAATTCAAGTAATTGATCTTAGCTATGATGTGTTAGAAGAGAAAACCAAACTAATAGCTGAAAGGGATAAACAGATAGCTGATCACCAGGTGAAAGTGGTGGAACTAAACAGGAAACTTGAGCAATTTAGAAATTCCTCCGCTATACTTGATCACCTCGTTAGTGATCAAGGTTCCCCAGTTAAAAGGGGAGGAATTGGATATCATGAAGTTCCACCACCGTACAATCATAATTACATTTATGATTCTAGTAATCAGAAATCTGTTGATATTGATTTTGGTCAGACAGTTCCGGTTAAGGTTACTATTAAAGAACCAGAAGTTAGTAAAGGCGAAACAAGTAAGCCTGTTTCGAGTGTTAAGATTTCTGCTCCTAGTCCTGTCTCATCAAATTCGGACAAGTCATCCGAGTCTAGTGAAACAAATCAAGAGGCAGTGTAACCAAAATGTGGAGAGAAAAATAAAACAACTGAAAAGAAATCTCCACTAAACCCATATGTCCCACCATATGTGAGACAAGCGGGCAGTAATGTAGCCTCAACATCTAAAACAACTATTGAAAAGAAAGTTGAACACAGGAGTTGTTTCAGATGTAATCAATTAGGACACCTAATTGCTAATTGCCCTTTGAAGCAGAGATTCAGAGGTGTGAGGCCTTCGAAAACTGAGAACAGAACTAACAGTAATCAATATAATGGTAAAAATGAAAACTCATCAAAGTTCAGAAATTGGACTAATCCTGGTTTTCAAAGAAATCGATCTCAGTTTTTCACTGCTAACAACCAAACCATAAGTAATAATTCATTTAATTCACAAAGGTTTGGATGGCCTCATAGTCAATCTACAAGAAGGTATCCTTTTAGGACTTACAGAAATTATTCTGATACTAACTTTGGACAGCCAAGGTACGGGATGTATCGACCCAAGACCAATAGGTCTTGGGTCCCAGATTTTAATCATCTGCTTTAATCGTGCAGGAACAGTTGAACAGGGCTGCAAACAATCTATGGGTTGTGGATAGCGGCTGTTCCCGGCACATGACGGGTAACAAGAATTTGTTACACGAATGGAAACCTGTTCAAGATGGTATCCTTTTAGGACTTACAGAAATTATTCTGATACTAACTTTGGACAGCCAAGGTACGGGATGTATCGACCCAAGACCAATAGGTCTTGGGTCCCAGATTTTAATCATCTGCTTTAATCGTGCAGGAACAGTTGAACAGGGCTGCAAACAATCTATGGGTTGTGGATAGCGGCTGTTCCCGGCACATGACGGGTAACAAGAATTTGTTACACGAATGGAAACCTGTTCAAGGAGGAAGAGTGAGTTTTGCTGGAGAGAGCGGTGGAAGGATTACAGGAATAGGGACGGTGACTAATGGAAAAATGACTTTAGAGAAAGTGAATTTCGTTGAAGAACTAAAGCATAATCTGCTGAGTGTATCGTAGATCTGTGACAAAGACTACACAGTGCACTTTACCAAGAATGAGGCGATTGTACTGTGTCCTGGTTTCAAGATACCAGAGGATTGGATTGTAATGAAGGCTCCAAGAGAAAAGAATACGTATATTATGGACATGAGGTCGACTGAGATGGCCACAGAAGAATCGTGTCTTCTGTTAAAAGCAACTGAATCGGAGTCCGAGTTATGGCATAGAAGAATGGGGCATATTCATCTTCGGAAAATGAACTACATTGTCAAGAATGGGCTGGTGCTGGGTGTTCCCTTGAAGAACTTCAACTTTGAAGAATAATGCCTATCATGCAAAAAGGGAAAGCAACACAAGAAAACCCATCACACCAAGAAGGTTAATTCTATAGTCAGTACCCTAGACCTACTTCATATGGATCTCTTCGGTCCCGTGAATGTAAAAAGTCTAGGTGGAACATCATACTGCTTGGTGATAACTGATGATTTCTCTCGATATTCTTGGGTATATTTCCTAAAGTCAAAGGATGAAACGGTTCAGATGGTAAAAAATTTGATTACCAAGGTTGAGAATATCATTGGGAAAAGGGTTAAATACATCAGGAGTGACAATGGGACAGAGTTCAAAAATTATGAGATGGAGATCTTCTGCTTACAGAAAGGGATAGAACACCAGTACAGCGCTCCGTATACTCCGCAACAAAATGGAGTGGCTGAGAGGAAGAACAGAACGTTGATTGAAGAAGCCAGAACCATGCTGGCTGATTCGAAACTTCCTGTGGTGTTCTGGGCTGAAGCTGTTGCAACAGCCTGTTATATCCTTAATAGAGTTTTAACTGTTAAAAGACTGAATAAAACATGTTATGAACTTATGCATGGGAGAAAGCCCAACTTGAGTGGTCTCGAACCATTCGGGTCTCCGTGTTCGATATTAAAGACAAATTCTAAATTTGGTGAAATAGCCGACGAAGGTATTTTAGTCGGATACGTTGTTGGGACTCCCAACAGACGAGTCTTTAATACATCGACCAGCAAGGTTGAGGTGGTGTGTAACACTGATATCACAAGTTACAAATCACCAAAACCAAGCACGGGACCCGCTGGGGTTTTCGACTATGATAGGCTTTTTAAATCTTTTAACATGCCTTATTTGGATTGTGCAGAAGTTGATGAAAGAATTGCTACGAAGATGCTTTACGATGAGGAAGACAATGTTGTGCAACGACCGCTGTACGATGATTGTCAGCCTTCCTCGTCAAATGCTGTCGATACCCCTGCTGCCTCTACAGAAGAGGAATTCTTCAATCCGTTTTACTCTCAACAACAATCACCCATTGATGAGATACCTTCGAACCTGGAAGATAATCTGCAAGTCAGTGCGGTTCCGACTACGAGAATTCACAAAAATCACCCATTGGAGAACGTGATAGGTGATCTGTCCGACGGTGTACAAACAAGACAAAGCTTGAATGAGCACACCTGTGTTTACACAAGCATTAAAGAATCAGGCATCATTAACGAATGCTTCACCTGCATCATCAGCCAGATTGAACCAAAGAACTATCAAATGGCTCTCAAGGACAGCTCGTGGGTCGAAGCCATGCAAGAAGAGTTAGCCCAGTTCAAGAAGATGGAAGTATGGAATTTGGTTGCAAAACCGAAGAATGTGCATGCGATTGGCACCAAATGGGTTTTCAAATGCAAGAGAGATGAGAAAGGGATAATTATCAGGAACAAGGCGAGGCTGGTTGTAAAAGGTTTTAATCAGCAAGAGGGGATTGACTACAATGAGGTGTTTGCTCCTGTGGCGAGATTGGAAGCCATTCGATTGTTTTTGGCCTTTGCTGCACACAAGGAGATGAAGGTATTTCAATTAGACGTGAAGAGTGCGTTCCTTAACGGTAAAGTCGATGAGGTTGTGTACGTTGAGCAACCTCCGGGTTTTCCTGACCCAGACTTTCCCGATCACGTGTACAAGCTATGTAAAGCGCTGTATGAACTACATCAGGCCCCTCGTGCCTGGTATTCAACACTATCCGATTACTTGCTTGAGAATGAGTTTGAAAGCGGAAAGATTGATAGCACACTGTTCTTTAAGAGAAAAGGGAGCGACTTTCTTCTGGTGCAAGTCTACGTTGTGACACCCGGTAATTTCCCAATCCCATAAACCAAGTAACCAACCTAATTATTAGGAGATTGTGAATGTTATGCGCGCCATGTTAGGATCAGCGCGGGCATATGTTATATGCGCCATGCGCGGATGCGATGCGCGCCATGTTAGGATCAGCGCGGGCATATGTTATATGCGCCATGCGCGGATGCGATGCGCGCCATGTTAGGATCAGCGCGGGCATATGTTATATGCGCCACGCGCACAGGTTTTTGTTGTGTTTTCATGACAACTAAATTTTATGTCATTTCTGTCTAATGGGTTGCATACCTCTTCAATAATCAATAAGTAAAACTATGTTCAAACAATATCCTAATTAAGACCCAAATCATTTATGCGCGCACGGAAAAAGGGAACTAACCTCCCCGCATGGCGGGAACATTGAGAGCTAGTTTGTTTGAAGCTCCAAGATGGAATCGACTTCAACATAACTGATCACTATGTTGAAATACCAAGACCTCATGGAGAATCTACAAATGAAACTCAACGTCCCTGACTACGAGAAGGTTACGCACCTACCCGCATCAAATAAAAAGGAGTTATGAGCGACACCTGCGGGAAGAATCCCCGCGGGACACCTTAAAACTAAACCCTTTACGCATGAACGTCTGCACAGAAACCAACCACCTTTTCGCTTATATCCAAAAGTTCATCCTGTTAATAAACTCTGAGAACACTGGTTCCAGCAGAGCAAGATGGACTCGCAGGATTCCTTATAAGGACGCCTGCGCAGTGATACGCGCAGGATTCGTTACAAGGACGCTTGCGCGAAGACCAACTGGAGCCGCCGGACCCACAACGTTCAAAGAAATGGCCTACACGCAGAAGGCTATACGCGCAAGGCTACACGCACAAAACACTTAGTCTATTCTTCAGATGTAAGGGGATTACCCCCGCCCAGAAAGAACTAGTTGCGTGTTTCAGAGATTTTTACCTTTTGACTGCACACTGACAACAGTACCAGGAAAAGTATACTGTAACACGAAATGTCAGCTGTCAGCCGCACCTACTCTCACCAACCACAGTCCTGCATGTACTGTCAAATCCATCAGAATCTTTATAACCACTCCCTAGGACCATCACCCCCATCCCTAAAATAAAAAATAATAAACCCCATACCTTGTCAACATTACACCCAATATAAATAAGATTTCAATCCCTAAATCAAGGGATTGTGTTCCCTTGAATTTGCCTATAAATAAGTATCAATTCTTGAATAAAAATATCACACAAACACACTTCAAACTCCTCTCTTAAACCTGTAATTCTGCACTAACCATCTCCCAAGCATCCGTTTCCAGTTCCATCGCTAGACTTCCAATTTCGAGGCTAACATCAGGAAACCCGAATCTCGTTTAATCTCTCTCTAAACCATCACTTAACAAGAATCACAGGTGAGTCTCACAGCCCCTATTTTCACTGTTTTTAAACTGTTTTCGGGGCGAGGGACACGTGTTTAAATTATGTTTTATCATGGTATATTTACAAGCAATGCAAACGATTATCTGTTCATGGTGTTTATCTTGGTTTTCAATGTGAGTGCGCAAGATTTAGAAAGTGATCACTTCGTCAATGGAACTCTAAGGGTAGGGACTACTGTGTTTGATCAACCCACTCGTAGGGGTCGCACCTCTTTGCATAGACGAGTGCCTAGTATGGTGATGGGGTAGTACTACTGGTTGTAAAACCCGCTCGTAGGGGTCGCACCTCTTTGCATGGACGAGCGCCTAGTTTTCCGAGCACAACGTCCGCGCGTAACCCGCGGGACGGTACTGTTTTAGCTCGTAGTGGCAGCGCCACTTTGCATGGACGAGCACGGTTTTCAGAAATGTCCGCGCGTAACCCGCGGGACGGTTTTATCAAGCATATGTTTTAATGATGTTATCAGAAATATGTTTCAATATGGTTTTATCAAGGATATGATGCAATACGATTTATCAAGTCACCAAAACTTGTGAACTCACTCAGTTTATACTGATTCAAATGTTTTTACGTGTCTTTCAGGTGATAATTAGTAGCGCAAGGAGTCACACATAGAGCACTTCACGCAGAACATCTATAAAAATGGTTTTTGGAAGATTTTAGTTCTATCCCTTCCACACGCGTGGTTGTTCCAGCCGTTTAAGGGGATATGGCGCGGAAATCTTCAACGTTTTTCATATGTGGATGTTTTTATATGTAATTATAAACAGTGTAATGTATTTTGTACTAGACATTTCATGCGCAATGGAAAATTTATTTGAATGTTTGCAATGACCCGTGCTTGATTATCAATTCCCACTCGCGCGCACCCGGCTGTTTCCGCCGTTTAGGGCCGGGTGTGACAGATTGGTATCAGAGCACTGGTTATAGCGAACTAGGAAAGAAGTTTTAACCTAGACTATAACCGTAGGGGAATCGCATGAAATATTTTGCAAAAAAAAAAAAAAATATTTTCAAAAGAAAAACCACACACACACTTAGGAACACGGGTCACACAATGTCTAGTGAACACTAGGGATAAGAACATTATCTGCTCAGGGTACATGCGCTAAGTTTGATATATTTTCGTTCTCTTTTAAGAAAAACGAGAATGCCTCCAACCAGAGCCAAGGGAATTACCATGACACCCGAGGAACTCGCAGAAATAATCGCACAGGCGATCGCAACGCATGAGGCCAGCAAGGCCGAATCAAGTCAGGGTCGTCAAGAGACCGAAACCCCAGAACCCGAATCAGGAGCTTTGGACAAAGGATGCTCCTATATGACATTTATGGCCTGTAAGCCTTGGCCATTCAAGGGCACCGAAGGGGCCATTGGGCTCTACAACTGGATCGACAAAATGGAGACAGTTCTCTCCATTAGCTGGTGTAGTGAAAATCAAAAGGTCCTTTACGCGACCTGCATGTTTCAAGAAGCGGCCTCGTCCTGGTGGAAGCTTCAAGTGAAAACATTGGGACGAGAAGTTGCTCTCCACAAGACCTGGGAGGAGCTGAAGGAAATGATGATGAAAAAGTTCTGCTCTCGCGCCGAAATTAAGAGTCTACAGCATTAATTTTGGAACCACACCATGATAGGAACTGATATCGACGCCTACAACAACCGATTCAACGAACTTTGCCAGATGGTGCCGGATATGGCGAACACGGAGGAGAAAAAGATAGAGAGGTATATTTTTGGGTTACCCCATGTTATCAGGGTTCCGCTCAATGCCGCAGCGCCTCCAACCTTTGATGAGGCAGTGGCGCGGGCCATCACTCTTACAAGAGATACGGTCCGTGCGGGCATGTTGACCTCGCGCGGGAACGAGCAGCGAACCTCTGACCCCAAGAGAAAATGGAACTCTCACCACCGAGGGTCCGACTCCAAGCCACCACCATTCAAGAAACAGGAGAGCGTAAGGGCTTACGCGATACAAGCCCTGGAGCCATCACGAAAAGGGTACAATGGGCCTCGCCCATGGTACAGCAGATGCAAGTATCACCACGAGGGTGAATGCGCAAGCATCGTATGCGCCAAATGTAGCAGACCAGGGCACAAGGCGATAAACTGCCATAAGGAAGCTGGAGCAAACGAAAACTGCTACGCATGTGGGAAGCCAGGACATTTCAGTCGGGATTGCCCGCAAAAGAGAAACCAAGCTCGCGGGAGAGCCTTTGTGATCGGCGCGGGCGAAGCAAAAGAAGAACCGAATGTGGTAACCGGTACGTTTCTACTCAACGACCATTTTGCATCTGTCTTATTTGATACTGGCGCTGACCTAAGTTTCATATCCACTGAGTTTAAAAACTCCCTAGGCTTAGCAACCAGTAGGCTAGACACGCCTTATACTATAGAACTAGCCAATGGTAGGCAGATACGCGCGAACGAAAGGACTGAGCAATGTGTATTGGTCATGGGAGGTCACGGATTCAATATTAACTTATTGCCAATAGACTTGGGAAGTTTTGACATTGTGGTAGGCATGGATTGGTTAGTCGAGAACCACGCAGAAATTATTTGCCATGAGAAGCAGGTTCGGATCCCACTGTTGAGCGGAGAAACCTTGGTAATTCAAGGGGAAAGAAGTGGAGTTGCGACAAAACTCATTTCGTGTCTAAAGGCACGCAAGTGCCTGAGGAAAGGATGCTACGCCTTCCTGGCGCACGTAGTAGAGAAGAAAGGAGATGAACGAAAGATTGAAGACTTACCAGTGGTGCGCGAATTCCCGGAAGTTTTCCCTGAAGATCTGCCCGGATTACCGCCACCGCGACAAGTCGAGTTTCGAATCGACTTGGTTCCAAGAGCTGCACCAGTAGCTCGAGCACCCTATCGACTAGCTCCATCCGAGATGCAAGAGCTATCCAATCAGTTGCAGGAACTATTGGATAAGAGCTTCATACGGCCAAGCTTTTCACCCTGGGGAGCTCCAGTACTTTTTGTAAAGAAGAAGGATGGTTCATTTAGAATGTGTATTGACTACAGGGAACTGAACAAGCTGACAGTCAAGAATCGGTACCCATTACCGAGGATTGACGACTTATTTGATCAGTTGCAGGGATCCAGTTATTACTCGAAGATAGATCTACGGTCAGGTTATCACCAACTCAGGGTCCATGAGGAAGACGTGCCGAAGACAGCCTTCCGAACTAGATACGGCCATTATGAGTTCTTAGTGATGCCTTTCGGGCTAACTAATGCGCCGGCTGTATTCATGGATCTGATGAACCGTGTGTGCAAACCATACTTGGATAAGTTTGTGATTGTGTTTATAGATGATATTCTGGTTTACTCCCGAACCAGAGCTGAGCATGAACAACATCTGAGATTAATTTTGGAAATGCTGAAGAAAGAAAAGTTGTATGCAAAGTTTTCTAAATGTGAGTTTTGGCTTAGAGAGGTTCACTTTCTCGGTCACGTTGTAAACGAGAAAGGAATACACGTCGATCCTTCCAAGGTCAAAGCCATCGAGAATTGGGAAGCGCCAAAAACACCAACTGAGGTGAGGCAATTCCTAGGACTAGCTGGCTACTATCGACGTTTCATTGAGAACTTCTCCAAGATAGCTTTACCTCTAACTGCGCTAACTCAGAAAGATAAGAAGTTTGATTGGGGCGAAAACCAGGAAGCAGTGTTTCATATGTTAAAGCAAAAGTTATGTAGTGCGCCAATTTTGTCGCTACCCGAGGGGACGGACGACATCGTCGTCTACTGCGACGCTTCACATCAAGGACTCGGATGTGTCCTTATGCAGAGAAACAAAGTCATAGCGTATGCCTCTCGTCAACTCAAGGTCAATGAAAGGAATTATACAACCCATGATCTGGAACTTGGAGCAGTTGTTTTCGCGCTAAAGATTTGGCGCCATTATCTTTATGGTACAAAGTGTTTGATTTTTACGGATCACAAGAGCCTTCAACATATATTTGATCAAAAGGATTTAAACATGAGGCAACGAAGATGGGTTGAATTATTGAATGATTATGATTGTGAAATAAAGTATCATCCTGGAAAGGCGAATGTGGTAGCAGACGCTTTAAGTAGGAAAGAGCGAGCGAAGACGCTACGAGTTAAGGCTCTAAGATTGACCATTCGCGCAGACCTCACTACCCGCATCCGAGAAGCTCAACAAGAAGCCTTGAAATCAGAGTTTGTCAAGAACGAATCCCTTGGGGGTATGATTAAGAATTTGGAGCTCAAAGAGAACGATACTCGATATTTTGCTAACCGCATATGGGTCCCTCTCAAAGGAGGATTGCGCGAGCAAGTGTTAAACGAAGCTCACAAAACGCGGTATTCCGTACATCCTGGCGCAGACAAGATGTACCAAGATGTTAAAGCGCTGTATTAGTGGCCCAATCTTAAGGGCGACATCGCGACGTATGTCAGTAAGTGCCTGACGTGTTCGAAGGTGAAGGCTGAATACCAGAAACCGTCGGGGTTGCTTCAACAGCCAGAAATTCCCATGTGGAAGTGGGAACAAATCTCCATGGACTTCATTACCAAACTGCCAAGGACACCTGGGGGTTACAACACGATTTGGGTTATTGTAGACCGGCTAACTAAGTCAGCACACTTCCTGCCGATCAAGGAAACCGATAAGATGGAAAAGTTAGCCCGATTGTATATTCGAGAAGTAGTTTTAAAACACGGAGTTCCGGTATCCATCATTTCTGATAGAGATAGTCGTTTCACCTCAAGATTTTGGAGATCGTTACAAGGGGCTTTAGGTACTCGTCTTGACATGAGTACGGCTTATCATCCCCAAACGGATGGACAAAGCGAGCGAACCATTCAAACATTAGAAGATATGTTGCGCGCGTGCGCAATCGATTTCGGGGGTAGCTGGGATACTCATCTCCCATTGGTTGAATTTTCATACAATAACAGTTACCACACAAGCCTCAAGGCTGCGCCATTTGAAGCCTTGTATGGGCGCAAGTGTAGGTCCCCACTGTATTGGGCTGAAGTGGGTGACAAGCAAATGACTGGTCCAGAATTGATCCAAGAAACGACGGACAAAATTTTCCAGATACGGGATCGCCTTAAGGCAGCGCGCGACAGACAGAAAAGCTATGCAGATGTGAGAAGAAAACCGTTGGAATTTCAAGTAGGGGATAGAGTACTTTTGAAAGTCTCTCCATGGAAGGGTGTCCCCCGTTTCGGCAAGCGAGGAAAGTTAAATCCGCGATACATCGGACCATTTGAGATCCTGGAAAGGATCGGTCCAGTTGCTTATAAACTCCATTTACCCGCCGAACTTAGTGGAGTTCACGACACGTTTCATGTATCCAACCTCAAGAAGTGCTTATCTGATGAAACGTTAATTTTACCATTGGACGAGGTTCATATCGACAAACAGTTACACTTCGTGGAAGAGCCTATAGCAGTAACCGATTGGAAAGAACAAAAGTTGCGAAGAAGCCGAATCAAGTTAGTAAAGGTTCAATGGAACTCAAAGCGTGGACCTGAATTCACTTGGGAAAGAGAAGACCAAATGCGCAAAAAGTACCCATACCTCTTCCAAAGAATAGCTCCTACCAGCGACACCTCCTAAATTTCGGGACGAAATTCTCCTAACGGGGGGAGAATGTGACACCCGGTAATTTCCCAATCCCATAAACCAAGTAACCAACCTAATTATTAGGAGATTGTGAATGTTATGCGCGCCATGTTAGGATCAGCGCGGGCATATGTTATATGCGCCATGCGCGGATGCGATGCGCGCCATGTTAGGATCAGCGCGGGCATATGTTATATGCGCCATGCGCGGATGCGATGCGCGCCATGTTAAGATCAACGCGGGCATATGTTATATGCGCCACGCGCACAGGTTTTTGTTGTGTTTTCATGACAACTTAATTTTATGTCATTTCTGTCTAATGTGTTGCATACCTCTTCAATAATCAATAAGTAAAACTATGTTCAAACAATATCCTAATTTCCTAATTAAGACCCAAATCATTTATGCGCGCGCGGAAAAAGGGAACTAACCTCCCCGCATGGCGGGAACATTGAGAGCTAGTTTGTTTGAAGCTCCAAGATGGAACCGACTTCAACATAACTGATCACTATGTTGAAATACCAAGACCTCATGGAGAATCTACAAATGAAACACAACGTCCCTGACTACGAGAAGGTTACGCACCTACCCGCATCAAATAAAAAGGAGTTATGAGCGACACCTGCGGGAAGAATCCCCGCGGGACACCTTAAAACTAAACCCTTTACGCATGAACGTCTGCACAGAAACCAACCACCTTTTCGCTTATATCCAAAAGTTCATCCTGTTAATAAACTCTGAGAACGCTGGTTCCAGCAGAGCCAGATGGACTCGCAGGATTCCTTATAAGGACGCCTGCGCAGTGATACGCGCAGGATTCGTTACAAGGACGCTTGCGCGAAGACCAACTGGAGCCGCCGGACCCACAACGTTCAAAGAAATGGCCTACACGCAGAAGGCTATACGCGCAAGGCTACACGCACAAAACACTTAGTCTATTCTTCAGATGTAAGGGGATTACCCCCGCCCAGAAAGAACCAGTTACGTGTTTCAGAGATTTTTACCTTTTGACTGCACACTGACAACAGTACCAGGAAAAGTATACTGTAACACGAAATGTCAGCTGTCAGCC
The DNA here is from genome assembly GCF_021521415.1 of Bidens hawaiensis. NCBI lineage: Eukaryota > Viridiplantae > Streptophyta > Magnoliopsida > Asterales > Asteraceae > Bidens > Bidens hawaiensis. The sequence continues at coordinate 22,604 of NW_027496559.1, read as the reverse complement.
GCACCTACTCTCACCAACCACAGTCCTGCATGTACTGTCAAATCCATCAGAATCTTTATAACCACTCCCTAGGACCATCACACCCATCCCTAAAATAAAAAATAATAAACCCCATACCTTGTCAACATTACACCCAATATAAATAAGATTTCAATCCCCTAAATCAAGGGATTGTGTTCCCTTGAATTTGCCTATAAATAAGTATCAATTCTTGAATAAAAATATCACACAAACACACTTCAAACTCCTCTCTTAAACCTGTAATTCTGCACTAACCATCTCCCAAGCATCCGTTTCCAGTTCCATCGCTAGACTTCCAATTTCGAGGCTAACATCAGGAAACCCGAATCTCGTTTAATCTCTCTCTAAACCATCACTTAACAAGAATCACAGGTGAGTCTCACAGCCCCTATTTTCACTGTTTTTAAACTGTTTTCGGGGCGAGGGACACGTGTTTAAATTATGTTTTATCATGGTATATTTACAAGCAATGCAAACGATTATCTGTTCATGGTGTTTATCTTGGTTTTCAATGTGAGTGCGCAAGATTTAGAAAGTGATCACTTCGTCAATGGAACTCTAAGGGTAGGGACTACTGTGTTTGATCAACCCACTCGTAGGGGTCGCACCTCTTTGCATAGACGAGTGCCTAGTATGGTGATGGGGTAGTACTACTGGTTGTAAAACCCGCTCGTAGGGGTCGCACCTCTTTGCATGGACGAGCGCCTAGTTTTCCGAGCACAACGTCCGCGCGTAACCCGCGGGACGGTACTGTTTTAGCTCGTAGTGGCAGCGCCACTTTGCATGGACGAGCACGGTTTTTAGAAATGTCCGCGCGTAACCCGCGGGACGGTTTTATCAAGCATATGTTTTAATGATGTTATCAGAAATATGTTTCAATATGGTTTTATCAAGGATATGATGCAATACGATTTATCAAGTCACCAAAACTTGTGAACTCACTCAGTTTATACTGATTCAAATGTTTTTACGTGTCTTTCAGGTGATAATTAGTAGCGCAAGGAGTCACACATAGAGCACTTCACGCAGAACATCTATAAAAATGGTTTTTGGAAGATTTTAGTTCTATCCCTTCCACACGCGTGGTTGTTCCCGCCGTGTAAGGGGATATGGCGCGGAAATCTTCAACGTTTTTCATATGTTGATGTTTTTATATGTAATTATAAACAGTGTAATGTATTTTGTACTAGACATTTCATGCGCAATGGAAAATTTATTTGAATGTTTGCAATGACCCGTGCTTGATTATCAATTCCCACTCGCGCGCACCCGGCTGTTTCCGCCGTTTAGGGCCGGGTGTGACATACGTGGACGACATCATCTTTGCTTCATCAAAAGTCGCCATGTGTCAGGAGTTTGAGGCCGTCATGAAAAAGAGGTTTGAAATGAGTGCTATGGGTGAACTAACTTTCTTTTTAGGACTGCAGGTTGATCAGAAGAAAGATGGGATGTTCATTCATCAGACTAAGTATGTCCATGATGTTCTCAAACACTTCAAGATGGAGGACAGCACTCCATTTGATACTCCAGTCTGCGTCAACCATAAATTGGGTGCTGATTCAGACAACGATGCAGACGTGGACCCAACCCAATATCGGGTAATAATAGGTTCTTTAATGTACTTAACTGCTTCTAGGCCTGATATTATGTTTGCAGTTTGTCTTTGTGCACGCTTTCAGGCAAACCCAAAGGAATCTCATTTGAAGGGTGCGAAGAGGATATTGCGCTATCTCAAAGGCAAACCTAAGCTGGGGTTGTGGTACACGAGAGGAGGAGACTTGGAGTTGGTCGCCTACACGGATTCTGATTATGGAGGACGCAATCAAGGTCGGAAGTCAACAACAGGTGGTTGTCAGTTTCTTGGAGGCAGATTAGTGTCATGGCAGTGCAAGAAGCAGACCTCAGTCGCCATTTCAACCTTTGAAGCAGAATACATGGCAGCATCAAACTGCTGCTCCCAGGTTCTTTGGATTCAACAACAGTTGCGCGATTATGGTCTATAATTTCACTCATACTCCTATTTGCATTGATAACACTGCTGCTATCTCAGTAACTAACAATCTCGTAAAGCACAGTAAAACTAAACATATTGACATCCGTCATCATTTTATACGGGATTGTGCTGAGAAGAAACTGATTGTACTCGAAAAGGTTGATACGTTAGATAATTTCGCTGACTTGTTTACTAAAGCGTTTGACAAAAATCGTTTTCAAAACCTTGTTGAGCTGAATGGGATGATTAATCCCGAGTAACCGTGTTTTGTGTTTTTGTTAAAAAAAAAAAAAAAAAAAAACGTCACTATCGCTTAGAATTATGTCGGTTGCGTCAGTTTGAAGGACATATCTTCGGATATGTTTGGTCCTCATTTCTACTTGTAGAATATGAGGATAGCCATTAACCAGATGACTGAAAGTGACCGGGGCGGTTTATGATGTGTTTTTATTCTTTCGCTGAAAATTAGTCGATCATACTTAGTTAGAAGGACACATACTTGTATGTGGTCGGTTCAGCTGATCCATTGGATCTTCAGGATAGCCGTTTATCTGAAAACTTCAATTTGATCGGGGCGATAGAACTTAAAATTTTTTTCGGGAGATGAAATTATTTTTCAAGTTTACTACTTCGTAAGAAGTTCCTTTACTATGTTTAACTGAAAATTGATCCAACCTTGGAAAGTGATAGATATACTGATTATGTGTGCTTAACTAGTGAAGTTATTAGGCCTAAAAGACTTTAGAACAGTCATTGTATGTCATGGTAATCTTTTTATGGTACGTAAAAGTAGAAGTGATACTAACTAAATCTACTCGATTTTACGTGGAAACTCCTTAAGAGTTGTGTATGTCTCCATATATATATCTTTTCGAATGATAGGCAGAAAAGCGATTACCCAGTCATACACGAGCTCGTGAGTGTTCTGATTCCCGTGAAGATAGCGTGTCAAGAAACTGCAGTGATCCAGATTCGGGACTTGCAGTTGTTTACTACTCTGAAGTTTGTGTAAATACTTAAAAAAAAAAAAAAAAAATTGTGTTATTGAGACATTCTAGAGTACATAATATTAATACTTCTCAATCAAGATGTAAGAAAAATAACGGGAAGAAGAGTCTGAAGATCGAAGATTAATTACTATGTCATCAGACACTACCGGTCGAGGTCAACTCGGGGTGACTTGGGGAAAGCCAAATACGCTTTGAGAATAGATAGGAGGCATCATAATCTCTGAGTTGTTGCCCACTTAAGTTTTGAGCTTAATTGAACCTAACCCGTATCACAGAAACGATGAAAACCATTCTAAGTTATTTACCTGCTTACAACCTGTTTCTTTATGTCATAATACCGCTGAACAAGGATCTGTGTGACAGTCACGTAGTTAGTATGATTCCTGTTCGGATATTTTCTAAAACATGGTAGTCCCTGTCGAGACTGAAATTTGATCCCGTGTACTTTATTGTTAAAATTCTTTTCTACTTATGTAGTTGTTTGATGTTATACCTGGTTACTTGGTATTGATCGTATCATTTAACGCTTTAAAGGTTGTTTTAAAACTTAATTGCAAATTGTTCAAATTAGGGGTTTGTTTTGAAAATTTTAACATCGGCGAAGTTGTGCATAACTTCGCTTGCCATAGGCGGAGTTATCCATAACTTCTCCGGTATAACTCTGACCCTATATAAAGGAAATTAAAGGTCAAACTGTTCATTATTTCAAAAACAAGCGAAATTGTCTTTCATTAACCCAGCAAACTTAGTCTCCGTATCCCTAGGCGAACTTATCGATCGATCATCTGTGTTATTTTTCCTTCGATTCAAATCCGATTCAAGGTGTGTAGGTTCGATATATCATATATTCACTGTCAATTGATGTTAATCAAAGTGTGTTTCGACCCGATTTGTGACCCTGTTTTATCGAAATCTTAACACCCGATTTTCAAACTTACTATCACGTGGTAGTAATGATACTAATCGTCCAGATCGTCTTAAAAACGTGTTTTACGAGATCCGAGATCTCCAAATTGACCCAATTCACCTCGTTCGAAAGACCTAACTGTTGCCGATTCATATTCAGGCGAACTTACAGGTTAGGCAAAGTTATTCTTAACTTCGCCTGAGGTTTAACTTCGCCTGATAATTAATTATGCAACAGTATATGAGGCGATGTTGTGGTTAGGCGAAGTTATCATTAACTTCGCCTGGCCATTTTTACTTAACTGTTATCCGGCGAAGTTCAAGTTGAGGCGAAGTTGTTCCCAACTTCGCCCCACCTCAAACTTCGCCTATACAGAATAAATCACAACTTCGCTCATGGTAACAGGCGAACTTGTGATTTGCCTTGACGTTTATCTAACTTAGTCTGTTTGATGCAGATATGGCTGCTGTAGCTGGAGCAGGTGGTGCAGGCGGTGATGACGGAGGAGACAACCAAAGACAGTTTTTCCCGGGTCATAACATGTACATAACATTAGACCCGGATGCGAGCGGTGTTGATGATTTCCGCGAGATCATCACGTTCTTACTCCACTCGCGTATATTCCACGCGATTACCACAACGCTGCCGATATCCTTGCCAAACATTGAGGATTTTTGGCAGACCGTGGAATATGACTGTCGAGTCGAGCCCCCGGTGATGCGTGCAACGGTTAACAATCAGATTGTTCAGTTCTCATCTGAACAGATCCAGGAGGCTTTACGGTTTGGAGATGAGACGAGGGATGATCCGACAGATTTTGTGGCCCCATTCCGTGATGGAGCGTTTCTGAGAATGGGATATTCTGGTCCCTTGGGAGATACTCAGAGAAGGAAGGGATTCTTGCTTGACCAGTGGCGCTTTCTCATGCATGTCATGATCGTGTGCATGTCAGGGAGAAAGGCTGGTACTGATGGGATGGGCGCGACCATGCAGTCGGCGATGACTGCTCTGACTTACAATAAGCGTTACAGCTTTAGTCAGATGGTCTTCTATGAGATAGATCGACAGAGAAGAGCGGTGGCGCGTGAGAGATTACTCATGTATCCAAGATTCATTCAGATGATCTTGAATCACGTTGCTCCAAGGTTACCTCAGCGCCGCCCGATCAGATATGTAGAAAGTGTGAGAAAAAGGATCTTCGCCCAATGCAGATCTTCCAGTGCGAGGAGCAAACCTGAGCTCCGTCCTCGACATACTCAACTATTTGGGTACTTGATCAACCCGGAGTATGTGCCAGCTCGTGGGGACGAGTTTCGGGACCCGGCAGCACAACAGGCTGGAGCACCTCAAGCTATACCTGCTGCTCCTATTGTGTCACCGGAGGAGAATGTAGACCTTGATGCTGAATTTGGTGGTAAGGCTTCTTTGATATGGAGAGGGTGGATCCAGAGGAAAATGTACAAGTCTCGATTGCACAAGTCTCGAGTGTGAATGTGACTAGGACAACTACAACGGTGGCTGATTCTGATTCTGATAATGATGTGAATGTAGCGAGACGATTATTGGTAAATCAAGAACGTATTCATGGGAAAAGAAATAGAACTGATGATGACAGCGAGTCAGATTTTGAAGAAGAAGTACATCAGTTAATTCGTAGATCAAGAAGGGAGAGGACATGTGCAGGATCGGGAGCTGGTGAGAGCTCAAGGGTGGTACGTTTCACTCCACCAGCACTGTCCGGTATGACAATGGTGCCTTCATCATTACCTGTTACAAGATCAAGCGCCACGGATGTTCCCGTGGTGGCTACCTCATCTGCATTCGGCCTCCCACCCACTACATTTCAACTTTTAGCTCCTGAGATTGTTTCGTTGCCACCTCCAACTCTTACTCCAACGGAGGTCGTGGCAAGATTTATTGAGTCGACGGTTGTAGCAACTGCAGGATTACCAGTTACATTGCCACCTGCGGTTACGTTTACGCCTACTTCTGAGGTCCCGGTTCCATTAGAAATCCCTCCTCAGTACACTCAAGATATATCACATCTGAGGTTTGATTTCGATGCAACCTTATCAGACTCAGAATGAATAGCAGCACTTGAACGGGTCGTGGCAGAACAATCAAAGGTGAATCTTATCCAGACCCATGCTATTCAACGCCTCGTTGCAGAGAATCAGATACAGTCGTCCCTGCTGATAGAACATGGCAAAATCATTGATGCTTTGAAGGAGTTCTTGGCATCTCAGGGGGAGACGAGCTGTAAGGGCGATGAGCTGAGGACTTAGAAGCGAAATGATAAAGACGATGATCCCAATGTATCGAAAGGTGCAGGTGGAGAGTTGCCAAGAACTGAACAAGCTCTTGGGACTTCCGCAACTCAGGGGGAGTCAACAAGTGCAGCGGGCGGTACAGGTGATGAGGTGGTGGTCGTGGTTGAGGAGATGGATGATGAGTATACAGGTGATGATGATATATTACCAGTTGATGAGATAGAGAAGATTGGTGCAGATATTGTTATTGATAATGAAATGGAAGAGGGAGAGATAGTAGAGGAGAATGTGGAGCATGAAATTCCGGATGTTGAAAAGGCTGATATGAGTAAAGAGATTGGAAATGATGAGATAGAATTGGAAGAGCAGCCAAGATGGAAAGAAGGCTACGCTCAATGGTTTGTAAAAACGAAGAAACCGGCGGTCCCTACTATGTTTAAGAAGAATTACAACATTAGAGGTTATGCTGAATCGAGAAAGGGGATTATTTGCTGGATATATGATGAGCAGTTGAGGCTCTTCGTGATTAAAATATATGATGGTGTTCAGTACTTCAAAAGGCTGTTGAGATCGTTGAATACTTTGCCTGAGTGTGAAGTGAAAGACTTAGCCAGATTGGGGTTAATAAACAGAAGTGTTGATAATATGGCTAGAGTCATTGGGAAGATTGTTTGGAAGGAAAGTATAAAAGAGAAGAAGTTCGAGCTGTTGAAACCACAAAAGGGAAAACTTATCGAAGACAAAGATAGAGGATTGAGAGCAGATGGCAAGCCTTGGATGATTATGAAGTATAAGCCGATCCGGTGTTTAAAAGAAGTGCCGATGAAACAAATGCCCAAGGATGTGCTGAAAGATCTGAAGTGGTGGTATGTAGATTGTGAGACAGCTGAAGCAGTAATGGAGGACGAAGATGAACAAGAGCTGCTGAGAGTCTATGATCCGATGCATCTAGTGAACTTGTCTCAAGCTGATCTGCAGGTGCTGAATGAGAAGAAGATATTCTATATTCCTGCTTGGAAAGACGAAGCGAGGAAATATCAAAGAGTTGTTTCGGTATGTGTACGAGAAGGAGTGCATGCTTGAAGATGATGATACAAGATTGTTGAAGATTACAAGACACGTGTTTGAAGATAAAGATTGAAGCTACTGTCAAGGGGGAGTCTGTTGGTACATGATGTCAGTAGTTCAGTATATAGTGTCTGTAATCGAGTCGTTTGGATTAGTATTGTGTATTAAGCGAAGTTAGCTAACAAGTTCGCTGATATAGGCGAACTTGTTAGATAAGCGAAGTTAGTGACAACTTCGCCTGAACATGCCAGGCGAAGTTGTCGTGATATATATGCATTAGGTTACGGCTGAAAAGAGAAAAAATAGAGTGAATCAGTTTACGTGTAACGAGTTGTGTAATCAGTGATTGATATCATGTGTTTCCAGTTGCAATATACAACGTGTCTTTGCTTATTGTAACGTGTGTTCGATTGTGTTAACGTATATCGTCTTCTACGCTCGTAACGTCTTACGTAGGGATTCCGCACCTACGTAGAACGAGATATTCCGTGTAGATCCGGCTGGGAACCTACACAAATCTTTTTGGAAGAGACTATAGTAAACAAGATGTGTATCACAGTAGTGCACCAACAACAAACCAAAGTCAAATGAAGCCTCATCATCACAATACAAAGCTTGTTTTTTCTCACAAGCTGATGACGGGTTTAATTGGAATAATCTTTTTCAAGCAAATGTTAATGAAGTGGTGAGTGTTGAAGGTGATGATGTTGTGGTTGGAGAAGGTGCTAACATTGAAGCTAAGTTCGAGGTGATTGAGGTACTTGAGGAAGCTATTTTTGATGAATTTGTTGCTCAGATAACTGAATGTGATGTTGTTGAGGAAGTTGTGGTTGATGAAGCTATTGATGAGGAAGCTGAATATGAGGTTCATAAAGATTTCATAGATGAAGATTGGATCAACTGAAGTTTCATTGTTGAAGATCTTGATTCATCGGAGGAAGAATCTGTGCCACACATATATGATAAAACCCATCCTATTCCTCCAAGTTTTTTCAATCAATTTTTCCCCTGATATAATTATTGAAAGTCTTGCAGGTTGTTTTAATGGTGAGGAGATTCCTCATGGGAAGATTGATTTTGGAGAAGATGATGATTCGGAGGAGATTAAGATTGAAGAAACTCAATTAGATGGACTTGAAGTTGAAGAGTTTGTGGGGATGGAAAATAAGGTAAGTCCTGAAGGAGCTGAAGAACCAAGTCAGCATGCATTGATAGCAAATCAAAACCAGGTACACCATAATGAAGTTAATTTGTTTGTGTGTATAAAATGCAAATTTCCATGTGAGGATTGTGTTGAAAAGAATTTAGAATATAAAATCTTAAAAGCACACTATGATTCACTTTTGGATGATGTTAAAAGAGTGAAGAAGCTTATGATAAGCTTCAAAACTATGAAAAAAGTTTATGGGAAAAAATTAGGAAAGATGAGAAACTATTAAGATGTTAAAACATACTGTTGAAGATAACTAAATAGCCACTTACAGACACATTGAAGAAAATTCCGCTCTTAAACAAGAGTTACAATTTGTTAAGATTGAAACTGAGATGGTAGATTTGAAACTGAAAAGTTACAAGGCAGCTTTATATGTGTGCTTTATCACATTCTCCCAAAACAACTGGTGTTGATAACAAAACCGGGGAAAATGTGTTTGGGTATAATGAACATGGTTTAGGGTATAAGCGCGTTCCACCACCATTAGGGAGTTCTTATGCTCAAAAGAAACCTAATGGGATGGAAAAAACGTTCAATGTGAAAATAAAAAGTTCAACTTGTGAATAACCCAAGATCTATTATGCTCGAGTCTGCTGATGTGCAGTTTGTGAAATCTACTAATAGTTTTGAATGTGTTAGTGAAATTTGTGAATGTTGTAGAACAAATTTTTGATGAGTCTAAAAGAAAGAAATATAACTTGATTGAGAAAAGGGTGATTGAAATAGAAAAAGTTGAGAATTGTGAAATCAATTCAAAACATCATTTTTCAAGAACGAGTTTTATCATAATTATCAAAATTATGCGTTTTAAAAGCAAAATTTTTCAAGAAACAAAAATCGGAGTCCTAAATTTCTGAAAAACGTGTGTTTGCTTATGGTACTGAAAGTGAGAAAGAATCTCAATTTAGAAATAAGTCTAATAAAGAATTTTTCAAACAAAATACTAAGTGTGATCGTGCTCAAGAACCTCCGGTACGAAAGTTGGTTGATCGGAGAAGATGTTTCGTGTGTAATGAAGTAGGACATGTTTACTTTATGTTTCCTAACCGTTTTAAGCACGATCATGGGTAGAAACAGAAGAATTTTCTGTTAAATCATATTCTCAAAGTGTTGGACTAATGGATATTGTTAAGCCTACACCATCAAAGTTTGTTGCAACACAAATTTTGAAAAGAAATGTTGAAATAGGTAAAACAAGTGTGTTCGTGAAATAAAATATATTTGAAAAGGGTGAAAGTTACGAAGTTAAAATTGGTTGTTTTTATATCAAGATAAGTAATTTTAATGAACATAACTGTGTCGCTAAAAACAATAATATTGAAACATAAGTAAAATCGAGTTCACCTAGTGTTGTTGTTAAGGAAATACCAAGTTCTGAAATTTCAATTGAAGATGTCAAATCAATTGAAATAGAATTTGATGATTTGAAGAATTTTATGTTGATAAATTCAAACAACCCAAGACCAAGAAGGCTTGAGTTTTCTTGTTTTACTAACATGCTTGTGACATATGCAGGTGTAAAACCCCAACACGAATATGGGTTGACGTGTAACAATATACAGAGGTATACATATACTAGAGATATAATTCCACTACTTAGCAATCTTCATAAGCATCCTAACATTTATTTCATTTATTTCACTCTCTCAATCCCACCCAAAGTAACATGTAAACCTGTGTGAGGAAAAAACTTATGGAATGAGCCGAATTGCCAGTACGATAGCGATAACAAAACAGTTTTCAGTGACAATAAAACAATTTCTATAAATAGTACACAATTAATAAATTCGCTCGCATAAACAACCAGCCGAAACACATTTAGATAGTCAACACGATAACTTCTGAGTTAGAATAGTAACAGATAATTCAGAACAATAATAGGCTATTCATAACGGTAACAAATAATTCATAACAATAACATATAGTTTAAACAGTAACATATAGTTCATATCATACAGATGTACCAATGAGCCGAACAATAACGAAAATAGAGGTGACGATATACAAGGGCCATTCTTGTATATCAATTACATAGAATGGGATGGGCTAGCACACCTATATCTCTTCTCAGAAACAGAATATGAAACAGAGCTAGGATCGATCCATACGCCTTCTAGTAGCTTTGTACACACCTGTAACTAGGGACACCATGAAATAATCTTTCTGTCAAGGGAGGAGCACATGTTTTCGGTGCCACAACTAAATGCTCATGGGACTCTCCACGAGACGCGTAGCCAACGTAACAAAGTATAAAAATATATATTTTTGAAGCATTTAAAATTTTGGTATCGGAACATGCGGTAGTGAGCAAAATTAATTTAAATCAACCGCATGCTTGTGTTTTCCAAACCGTAACGGATAATTAACATATTATAGAACAACATATAATATATAAGAAAACTGAGCGTAACATGAAGCCCGCACATAATGGTTAGCGACACCTTGATAATATAGCCAAGTGTTTATACATAATAAGTACCGCAACGAATCCACCACACCCATATATGTTATTAAAGTTTCGTTTACCATGATGTTCGAAATTCATATTATTTTTTCTTTGAACATACAAGTTTCAAGGATCTTGTTGCAGTGAAACAAAATAAAGGTAAAAGCATGAAACGAACAGAAAGCCAAAGACGTTAAGAGTTTCAGGTGTTAGTCAACAGGGTTTATAACAATTGAAACTAAAACAAAGGAAGGGGTAAGGATCTGTACCTTGAAGGATAGTTCACTAATGTCAAATTTTTTCTCTTAAAGAATTGTAATAACCTACAAGTAATTTATACTTAATGAGAATAATACTCCTACTTCATGTCGTGAGTTCACTTTTGTATTAGTCCGGCGACATGGGTTCAAAAGACATATTTATATTTATACTATTGCTTAATAATCATATATTTTAGTTTTCATTTATATTTATATTTATATTTATACCACGTTTTAATTTAACATTATTTAAATTCTGTTCTTGTATTATGAATTTCTAGCTATCTACTTCACTAGTTTGAAAATATATTTAATTCATTATAATGAATGAAAAACTTTGTTTACAAGTTTGTTGTAGCTATATTCATATATGAGTTATCACTTTAAGGGTATGGATATTATGAAAACCAACCCTTCATGAGAAACCCCTGAAAACTAAAGCTTAATCATTGATTAACAATCATCTATGGTCCATAATTAAGCTATATATTTTAATGTATATATATACAATATAATATTAATAAAGACCACAACAAAGGGCAATAAGGTCACATACAAAATCTGCCTCACTTCTATGTTTTAAATTAACACCCTTGAAAGTATAAGATCTAATCAAAATTGTATTCAACATCTTTTGTTTTAAGTTTCTTCAAAAACCGTTTCTTTACCAAAATCTTTTTACAACAAGAAAGAAAAAAACAGAAAACCACTCACCTACTCTAAGGGTGAATTCACATTTATAAAATAAAGTTTACAAATATCACTTATATGAATATAAAGTATAATATTATTAAAATATGTAAATTATGTTAAAAATGTAAATTAACACAAAATTTTAATCTTTAAAGTATGTAATATATATTTTTTATTTTATTATTTTTTTTGTTTTAATATTGTTATAATAGATTATTCAACCTTTTATATATTTATCTATGATATATATAAACGGAACCTTTAAAAACTCTTTGGTTGCTCCCTGTGGTTGTTGTGGAGATTATGAGCTTATATTGTTTATACACCTACAAAATCTATATTTTGATCAACAGCATAATGGTTTAAGTCAAGTTAGAGTGATATGGTAAAAGTCAAACTAAGCCTAAACCGAGATTAGGGGCTGATAGTTTCTAATATTTTGTGCCTTAATTGAAAATTAAATCATATCACAAAAATACCCAAATGTTTGTTATAATATTTAAGTGGATAACAATATCAATGAGTGACTTAATGCCAGTCATAATAACGCTGAAATATAAAACTGCGATGGAAGGACGATTTGGTTAATATGATTCTCTGCTCAACTCACAAAAATATGTACTGCTTTCGTAGAATAGATTTCATATTTGTCTCTGTTTATCTTTTGTTTTAATTCAAATATATACAAAAATCCAAAAATATTGTGCTTTTATATTATTTTCTGCTTTATTTTCGATTTTCGAGCTTAAGGGTACAAATTTGAAAAAGAAAATATCAAAAAGATTTTCCCACGTTTTTATTTAATCTGTTTATTTAATTTTTTTATTTAATTGATTTAAGTTAATCGGTTTTTAAGTTAATTCATTTAACTTATGTGTTTTGAACTCGAAACACGCTAAGTATTGCATCTTACTTCAAAGGGTAAGAATTTTTGAAGGTAAAGTTCATAGGAACACGTGTTTTGATGCATTATTTAATTATTGAAAATTCAAAATGAATATTTCTTAATTTGTTCCTATTAGTTATGATAATTTATAATGAATAGAACCCATTCGTTAGAATTGTTGATAACGATTGATGGTCATCCGTGCCTTAAACAGAATAATGAATGTACTCATTCGTTATACTATTCTCTTCCGCTCATTCTGATAGCATATGATCTTATTCGTCATTAATAATGCTAACGAATGAAAGACGAATCTCCGCTTCTTATTGGTTATTCGTTAATGGGGTTAACGAATGAGCCAACAAATGTGAACCATTCATTAATTTTGAATTAGTGAATGGGTCCATTCGTTTGTCTGGGATTGCGTGCAATCATTGTCCTATATAATGAACAGGAGGTGAATGAATCGACTCATTCGTTCACCTCGATTATCACAAAAACAAGGAAAAACCCTGTCAATTTTTTCCAAGATTTTTGACCATCACCAAATCGATTTTTGTTTATTGATTAAGATCCATAAGGTAAATACGATGCTCACATGATGATTTTCGTCAAATTTCATGAACATTTGCTATGTGAAATAGTCAATCTATTAACCGGGCCTATGTAATGAACTGAAATCAATTTGAATATGTATTTTGATCATAAATTTTGATTGGGAATGGTTAGCGATGTGTATACAAGTTCAATGATGTGTGCATTTAATTGATTCATCATCATACATGATTTAATTAAGCTTTGGCTACATGTTAACCATCTGTGTTTCAAATTGATTTTGAATTTGACGAACTGGGGTCAAAGTTGATAATTATTAGTATCTATTAGTTAATGAATAACGAATACGTGCTCATTCGTGTCTAATGAACAAATTCGATGAACATTCATAACGAAAATGTCTTATTCATATCATTATTTAACGAAGGAACATTCATTCGTCCCACATATTTGACGAATGGATTCATTCGTCCATATATATTTGTTATTCATTCTTTTGGTAATAAGATGACAACGAAGTGTTAGCGAATGATACTTGTAATTTCAAACAGAATTCAATATGTTTAAATACATATTGACTTTTTCTTTATTTAAGTTAATATTATGTTCTATGTTACTAATGCTCGGGTTTTTGTGACTACAACAATGGCTGATGAAATGATCCCAGATGTTCCGTTATTGATCCTCATCATGTTGATCAACCAGCACTGCCTCTTGTACAGCAACAACAAGTTCAAGCTTGTCCAGTGTTACAATATGACAAGAAGGACAATATTTATGCATTTGTACAGGACAAATTTGCGGATCAGGATCCAGTATGCTATCACTGCTGATGTTTGGATACATTTTAGTGTAATCTGTCCATTCTGGGATTCGACTAAATATGTGGATTCCGAGAACCACATCATTGCATAGATTAACAAGACGTCTGTCACAATCACTCCCGGTGTGATACATCGGGTGTTGAGGTTTGCCGACAACATTGACCTTCCATGTGAATTTGATAAGGCGCTGATACATGGGTTATTTCAGTGGTTGTTCTACACTGGAGACCTTGAACGTTCCCGATACAACAAGGTATACTTAAGTGCTCCATACAAGTACTTATTACATGTGTTGATCCATTTCCTTGGGGGACGAAATGGAGGTTTCGACGAATGTCGGATATGCTCCAATCCGCGTTCGTTGCTCTTATATTAAGCAAGCCGTTCAATTTCCCCGAGCTCATATTTTTCTATCAAAAGGAGAACTGTTTGGTTAAGAATCGTCGGAACAAGTTTCTCATGTATCCACGATTCGTGAAGCTATTTATTCATGACTTGATTCCTGATCTGGTGATTGATAAGTCGTTATAAGATGATGTGTTGGAATTAGAACACAAGACGGCTGATACGATGAAGAGAATGAAGACATATCATGGTCAAGCACCAGAAGATCATCCAAGGACCAAACGTATAATTGGTCACTTAGCGAATCTGGATTATGTATGTCTTTCTAATGATCGTTGGATCCATGAAGACTTGAATTCTGAACTTGAAGAGGGACCAGGTGGGAACGATGGTGATGATGGTGGAGATGGTGGAAACGTGGGTGATGACCGACGAGCTGACTTTGAGGCAGCCAGTTCATATGCTGCTCAATGTAAACGTAAGGGCAAGGAAAAACTTCAAGATAAACCGCCCAAGCATCGGATTAGGTATGGTTCGGGTGTGGAAATATGTCCACAAGTTTCTATGGCCTCTGTGCAACAAAGGCCAGTGGTTTCGCTTACTGTTAGCACCACGACAATTACTCTTACTGCGATTGTATCATCTGATCCAAGGTTTGGCTTGATTCCTCAATCGATTTTATCTCCTATGCCAACACCTCCTGTCACATCAAGAGTAACTTCTCATGCTACTACAATAATGCCTACACAACCTTCGGCTTTATCATTCATGAGAGTTACTCGTCCACAATGCCCGGTGCAGCCTGTTCCGCCAATCTTCCATGTTTTACCACACGCTCAGCAGATGGATATGTTTCTTAGCTTGATTCATTTATATGAGAATCAAATGGCAGCTGTGTTAATACATAAAATGTCTATCTCTATGGCCTTGTATTGTTAAAACAAGCGGATTTGTTAGATCTTATGTTAAGGAGCGTATAAGTTGCAACGTATAAGACTTATACGTAATGTATAAGTCTTAAATGCCACTTGAACTTATACGGCCATAGACTTATGTGTATATATAGGCTTGATCATGTCATATTTTATTAGAAATTTGGAGAGCTTTTATTCCCACTTGTAATTGTTCCAAAATTATCATATCATATTGTACTTTACCAAGATTGAGATATATGAGAAACAAAGAGAATATAACGATAAATCTTGTTGTTTTCGATCACGTTTAGGGGTTCTGCACATATACATTGATTTTAGATATCGATCTATGTCTTGTTCATGACACGAACACGTTCTTACATGTGGTATCAGAGCTTTGTTGCTTGATATCATAAGAAAATACAAGAACTACTCGTTTCACGTCAAGAATCGATCTATTTCTCAATTCATTAAAAGTTCGTTCTGGATTCGTTAAAGTCAAATCATGTCCAAAATCTTAGAGATTGTTCGTTTTTCATTATACATCAAGTCTCAAACGTTTCGTTGGATTTCTAGTTTGTTTACTCGCTTAAAAGTCCAAATCTGATTGCACCAAATTTTCGTTTTGATATTGGGGACATTTTTGGAAAATTTCGTGTGATTTCGAGCTCTTTTGATAGGTTAAACGTCGAAAAATGTTAAAAGGTTTTTAGCTGGTTGGACTTATACGGACCTAAGGACTTATACGAAGTATAAGTCGTTAGTTAGACTTATACGCCCAATGACTTATACACCCAAATACTTATACGCCTCAAAAACCTATACGCTTGAACTTACACGCCATAAGCTTATACGATGGGAACATAAAATTTTAAAAAATTTCAAAATGTAAGTTTCGAGTTTGTTTAATGTTGAAGACGCATTGAGAAGAAACAAAAGGCAAGTTTTGGAGAAAGAATTTGTTGATTTTGATATGATAAATGGAGAATCGTTTGATCGCTTAATCAAAAGACATTTCAAGCTTGTGACCGAAATGAAACATATCGGAGTTGAGAGACGTGAGTTCGAATACATTGACAGGTTGGCCGATACAGTCGTTGACACTTCACCTGAAATTTGGGGTATATTCTTATGTCAATACAATCAAAACCCAACACGTACAATCTCTCTCAGTTCATCAAGAAGATAAAGGATCATGAAATCTCTTTCCAAAAGAATAGTAACGTTGAAGATAAAGCCAAGAAAGCTAAATCTTGTGAAAAATGTGAACTACTTTATAAAGAATGTTTAGAAAAAGATGTGGAGTAAAAAAAGTTAAAATCTCACACCACTTCTTTAAAAATGAGCTTGAACGTGTTATGAAAGCTTACGATAAAATTCAAAAAAGCGAAAAGGCACTTTGGGAAAAGATTGATAAAAATGAGAAAACCATAAAAATATACATTGATGAAAATGTTGCACTTAAACAAGAATTATAAACTGTTAAGATTGAGACTTAAAAAGTTGATTTGAAACATAACAGTTACAATGAAGCATCTTTTGTCCTGGACTATATTCTTCCCAAACCGATTGGTAAAGATGAGGTACCTGGGGATGTTGTTTTTGGATATAGTGATCATGGTGTGTGATATATGCATGAGCATGATAATTCAGTTTTGGGAAACCATTAAAATTTCATTAAAAAGGTTGAATTCGTACATGGTACGACGAGCGAGAAAGAAATCCATCATCGTAATCAATTCAATAAGAATTTCGTTGTTCAAAAGGACAAACGTAAACAAACTGAGAAATATTCTTGTATATGAATAGTCCTAAGTTTGCTTACATTCCAAAATTAGATGTTAAATCTAAAGGCAACGAAGATGTAATGAAAACAAAAACAAAATTCAAAATCAAAAATACGAGCTCAAACGTCAAATAAATTATTCTAAAGGATCCTCTGAAGCAAACTTTCAAAAGAAAAAACGATATTGTTAAAAATGTTTCAGGGAAACCAAAAATTGTTGAGATTGTTCATTTGAAATATTGTAATGGAAAAAGGTTTGAAATTTGAAATTTTATGTGAAAAGATCCAAATCAAAGTAATATTATTGGACTGTTAAGAAAAAGGACTCATAAGATTAGGTATGTGTTAAAAAAGAGTCATTTTATGAAAGTTCGGATAAAATGTCATATAAGTCAAATTCGAAAGTTCGGAAAATTCAACGGTTTTACATGTTAATTCTGGAAGTTTAGATAGCAAGAGTTCTGATTTAAAGAATATGCCTTAAGATTCTGAAACTGTTGACTTGAGGGGGAGAATTATTGAAGATGATTTAATGATCAAAGTTTCGAGAATCTAGTCTAAGAAATATCTGGGGGGAGTGTGTTGAAGCATGAACATCTACTTCTTAGACACCAAGACCAAGAAATATCCTAGGGGGAATTTGTTAGTACATAAAATGTCTATCGCTATGGTCTTGTATTGTTAAAACGAGCTGATTTGTTAGATCTTATGTTAAGGTATGTATAAGTTGCAACGTATAAGACTTATACGTAGCGTAATAGTCTTATACGCCACTGGAACTTATACGGCCATAGGATTATGTGTATATATAGGTTTGATCTTGTCATATTTTAGTAGAATTTCGGAGAGATTTTAATCCAGCTTGTAGTTGTTCCATAATTGTTATATCATATTGTACTTTACCAAGATTGAAAAATATGAGAAACATAGAGAATATAATGAGAAATCTTGTTTTTTTCGATCACGTTTAGGGATTCCGCACCTTTAAGTTGATTTTAGATATCGATCTATGTCTTGTTCACGACATGAACATGTTTGTAAAATTCGAAAGATTGGGATACGTAGAGTATTTGGAGTACAATACTTCAATAGTTTAATGGAGCTGAAGAGTTTTCCTTGGTTTGATTCGTATGATATTTGTGTGCATTATGATCTTCTGTATAAACCAAAGTGTGGTCCGGTAAAGGAGATTTGGGAGTTTATGGTCAGTGAGGCAAAACGTGGTTTCAAGAAATGTACACCTCAGTTTCCTAAGGTGTTCAAGTCAAGAAATCGTAAAAATCCTGAAGGTGAATTGATAAGGACGTTGAGATATAAAAGACCAGATTCGCTACTCGTGATACCGTTCTACCCAATGGAACATGATTTTCATCCTTATTTATTTTGTTTGTTCTATTTAGCGTTGACTGGTGAAGCAAGCATTTACTTGGATCGTGGAAAAGAAAAGTATGATGTTATTCTAGTATACGATCCGATGTGGTTGGTGAATTGTTCATTGAAATACATAGAGAAGTTACATTTGAACAAGATCCAGTGCAATGATGATAAAGTCAAAACAAAAGCCAACCAGTTCCAGAATGTAGGTTCCCAGCCGGATCTACACAGGAGTATCTCGTAACACGAGGGTGCGGAATCCCCACGTAATACGATACGAATGTATGACAAGTAATACGTTGAATCGGTAATAAAAACACACTGGATAATACTGTAAACTTGATATATTGCTTCTCGCCAACACGTGATACACACGATCACTAAAACAACTCGTTTTTACACCGGAAAAAAACTCTAACACAAAAGCCGAAGTTGAGGTATATATAAGCCTCGACAACTTCGCCTAACATGCTAGGCGAAGTTGTCATAACTTCGCTACATCCATAAGTTCGCCTACATCCTAAGTGAACATGTAAAACAATATTCAACACTAAACAAACTAAAACGATTACAGACAAAGACAAAACATGAGATACTGAACTACTGACATCATGCACCAACAGACTCCCCCTTGGCAGTAGCTTCATATCTCTATCTTCATTCTCGTGTCTTGTAACCTCAAAAATCACGTGCCATCCGTCTTCAAGGATGAATGCCCTGCCTTACACAGACAGAGACCACCCTCTGGTACTTCTTGGCTTCATCCTTCCACGCAGGAATGTAAAATATCTTCTTATCATTCAGTACCTGCAAATCAGCCTGAGACAAATTAACCAAGTGCATGGGATCATACACTCTCAGAATCTCCTATTCGTCCTTATCCTCCATAACAGCTTCAGCGGTCTGGCAGTCAACGTACCACCACTTGAGATCTTTTAACACATCCTTGGGCATCATCTTCATCGGCACCTCTTTTAAACACCGAATCGGCTTGTACTTCATTACCATCCAAGGCTTACCATCAGCCCTCATTCCCCGTTCCTTATATTCAACCAACCTTCCTTTCTGAGGCTTTAGAAGTTCAAACTTTTTCTCCTTAA
Organism: Bidens hawaiensis; assembly: GCF_021521415.1. Lineage (NCBI taxonomy): Eukaryota > Viridiplantae > Streptophyta > Magnoliopsida > Asterales > Asteraceae > Bidens > Bidens hawaiensis. The sequence goes on along the minus strand of NW_027496559.1, from coordinate 2,939 downwards.
TCGCTTCCTTCCATACTATCTTTCCAATTATTCTTGCAATATCATCATCACTCCTATTAATCAATCTCAAACGAGCCAAATCTTTCACCTCACACTCAGGAAAGGTGTTGAGCGATCTCAATGCCTTCTTAAAATACTGAATTCCATCATAACGCTTAATCACAAACAACTTCAACTGTTCGTCATACAACCAGCAGATGATACCTTTCTAGGACTCAACGTACCCCTTGATGTTGTAACTCTTCTTAAACATTGTTGGAACTGCAGGCTTCTTTTTCTTGAAGAACCACTGAGCATAGCCTTCTTTCCATCTCGGCCGTTCTTCTCACTCGGACTCATCTGGCATATTTGCATCCTGACTCAAGTTCACTTTATCAATATTCGGAATATCGTGCTCTACACCATCAACAATCTCCCCTTCTTCTAAATCACTATCAATCTCTATCTGTTCCCCAATCTTTCCAATCTCATCAGCTGTTAACACATCATCAGCTGACTCATCATCATCATTTCCCAACACTTCCTCATCATCTACAACTACCACATTCTCACCACCCGTACCGCTTGACTGACCAGCAGACTCCCCCTGAGATGTGGAAGTCCCAAGAGTTTGTTCAGTTCTTGGTAACTCACCACCTGCACCTTCCAATGCATTGGGATCATCGTCTCTGTCTTGCCTCTTTTTGGTTCTCAACTCATCACCCATGCAGCTCGTCTCCCCCTGAGATGCTAAGAACTGTTTTAGAGCATCAAATAGTTTACGAGTTCAACAAGGAGAGACGATTGTAACTGATTCTCTGCCACAAGTCTCTGGATAGCTTGAGTTTGGATGAGATTGATTCTTGACTGTTCAGCAACTACCCGTTCAAGAGCCGCTATCCTCTCAGAATCAGACAAAGTAGCATCAAAATCAAAACGCATGTGAGAAATATCCTGAGCATACGGTGGAGGAATTCCCAAACTAGCTAGTATATCCGATGTAGACTGAATAGTGACTGCGGGTGGTATTGAACAGACAACCCCGCAGTAGCAACCAACGTTGACTCGACAAACCGTGCAACAACCTCCGATGGAGTAAGAGTAGGAGGTGGCAAGGAAACTATTTCAGGAGCAGTAAACTGAAACGAGGTTGGAGGAGTACCAAAAGATGATGACGTTGTCGCCAAAGAAATACCAGTGGTAATCGGTACTGTTACAGTCACAGATGCAGGAACCATAGTCATACCAGATAATGAGGGTGGAGAAAAACGAACAACCCTCCAACTTTCAACAACTCTTGAGCTTTCACAAACTCTTGCCTTCTTTGATCTTCGTACCATCCGATATAAGTCCTCCTCATAATCAGATTCACTATCATCAGAATCTTTCTTTCTCTTGCCATGCATTCTTTCTTGTCTGGCAAGAATCTGTTGGGCTTCAACGAGATCATCAGTAGAGGAGTCAGAGTTAGTTCTCTCCGAATCCGCCACAGATGCAGTGACCATGGAAACATTTACACCTGACGCCTCAGCCACTGAGGCTTGAACTTCAGCAGCTGGATGAATCTGTTCCATGTCAAAGAAACCTTGCCCTCCAAAGGCAACTTCAAGGTCTACCTGTTCTTCCGGAGCGACAACAGGATCAGCAGGCTGTGCTTGCTGTACCACAGGTGGTGGTTGAACCACAGGAGGTGGTTGAGGAACATTGGCCTGTTGCGGTGCCGAATCAAGAAATTCATCACCCGGCGGAGCAACATACGCAGGATTCACCAGATAACCAAACAAGGCAGTGTGCCTCGGATGGAGTTCAGGATTACTTCGAGCACTTGACGACTTACATTGCGCATAGATCCTCTTGGACACACTTTCCACATATGAAATAGGGCATCTTTGTGGCAGATTAGGAGCTACATGATTCAGAATCATCTGTAGGAATCTCGGATACATCAAAAATCTTTCCCACGCAACAGCACGTCTCTGACGGTCAATCTCATAAAAAATCATATGCCCAAAGCTGTAAGGCTTGTTGTAGGTCAAAGCAGTCATTGCCGATTGCATTGTTGCACCCATACCATCTGTACCAGCTTTTCTACCTGACATGCACACTATCATCACATGCATAAGAAACTGCCACTGATCAAACAAAAATGCTTTCCTCCTCTGAGAGTCTCTCAACGGACCAGAATACCCCATACGCAGAAACGCACCATCTATGAAGGAGGCCGAAAACTCAGTGGGATCATCAGTAGTTTCAACCCCGAGCTGTAAAGCTACCCGTATCTGTTCGGCTGAGAACTGTACCACCTGATTGTTAACTGTAGCGCGCATAACCGGAGGATCAACCCTACAGTCATACTCAACTGTTTGCTAAAAGTCTTTAATATTTGGTAGTGAAATGGGAAGAGTAGTCGTGATGGCGTGAAAAATACGTGAGTGAACGAGAAATGAAATGATCTCACGATAGTCGTCTATACCACGAGCATCCGGATCCAAAGTGATATACATGTTGTGACCCGGAAAGAACTGTCGGTTATAATCTCCACCTTCATCACCACCAGCACCACCAGCACCTGCCACAGCAGCCATATCGGCAAAATAAACGAGCCATGTCAGATCATGATACCAACATTTGACAACTTCGCCCAGCAAGAATTAGGCGAAGTTGGAATGTCAGCGAAGTTATGGGACAGGCGAAATTGACAAGTTCGCTCAACCCCTAACTTCGCCCTAAGAACGGCGCACACATAATACCCAGGTAAGGTTTTTAATGTCCGATCAAAGATTATCAATACAAACAGTGGAATACGATTAGAGAGATGAATCACTAATAATCACGAATATCCTTCAGCTCGGACCGACAAAGAGCGACGAGGATTTGGTTCAATAATGAACCTAAAACATGTCATTGTGGATCAGATTACTTATTGATACAAAATAATTATGTAACACAAAATCATGACG